>NC_064430.1:28565000-28865000 GCF_023375975.1 Astyanax mexicanus | reverse complement strand
TCAGAATGATTTTGTGCATCAACGACATTATAGATCATTATACCACCAGTTACTGTTGTTCAGACCCTGCAATGTGATTGGCTGAGAGGTGTTCTATGAGTGCCATTATCAGCCGGTAATGCACTGTGTAACTGAAGCTCTCCATGTATTACTCCGCCACATACAAGTAACCTAGCAGTGATGCAGAGCTTACAAGCCAAACAGCGCAGCTACAAACAAAGCAGCAATGGAACTATTTTAACTCACTGAGTGTTTATAACCAAACAGATCCAATTTTCTCTTTAATTCAAAATCATTAACTCAAAACCTTGTGCCTACAACCGCAGCACAGTATTCACTTTTAAATCACTATTCATTTGAAGTTTATCAGTATAGCAACATTTTCTTTTCAGTAATTTACGCCGTTAACAACCGATTAAAGCTTTGTAATGAATGACTCAGAACACACAGAAACATGTAATGCTTGGTTTAATAAAAAGGTTAAAGTAGGTCAGCTCCAGCTCCTGCATTAGATACGCTCTTCTCCTCCTCCTCCTCCTCCTTCTTCTCTCCAGTGAGAAAACTCCAGCCATGATTTAATCTGACCCAAATGTGTCCCTGGCCGGAGTTTCGGCACGGGGAGCTACACTCTCCCCGTCAGGGAGCGTCCGAAACACTTGTGAAGCGCGGCAGCTCGACATTCCCTGAAGCTCCTCTCGCTCTCCAAGCTCCTGACTGCTCACATCTGCTCACACTGGCCTTTTCCAGCCTGGCTAATCCGCAGCGGGAACAGGCAAGATGGTTCTCATTAAAACTGTTAATACTGCGCTCTGTCAGCTCTCGGTTGGCGCTGGCTGGCAGATGAAGGGATTTTCCAACAGGGAATTCTCTGTGTGCCAGAAAGTCCTCCACACAGCTTTAACGCGTATATATATATATATATATATATATATATATATATATATATATATATATATATATATACACAGTATATGTTGCCCGCCTCCACCCTCTGCTTTTACAGTCAGCCTTCAGACTGACTAACACTTTCAGCCAATAAAGAGGCAGTGGGAAGTCTAATTACTGATTATATTTCACACACTACTGTAGAGCAGTCACGATCCATAAGTTCAGTATAATTTATTTTACTTTAATCCTGGATATATGGAGATATATGGAGTGCATTATTATTAGTATCATGACATTCTGGATCATTGACTTCTGTTACAAATCTAATAAAATTATTTTCAATATTTTAATAATATTAAATAATTTAATAATTATATATTTTTTAATATCTCAGTTAGCAATATCATATTGCATACAACAATAAAATTCAAAATATTTTTTCTTATTAAGCGTTTTGTCATATCGGCAAAAGTATCGTTATCGTGAAAATACCATGAAATATCGTGATATTATTTAAGAGCCATATCGCCCACCCCTACCTTTAATCACCATTTAACGTATTGTTACACGTGTTAAAGATAGAAACTGAAACTACACAAGTATGTAAATAGTACATGTATATGCATGGTGTGTTATGAATGTCGCTGAACTATATATATTTTATGTGAAGTATGGCTGAACGATTTTGCAATCATTTTTAATTCTATAAAAGATAAATATTGCAGTGTTAAAAAAATACAGGAGTTTCCACCACTCAAGTCAATAATCCAACATGACATGATATCACAAAATGCAACAATGCAGTGTATGCAGTGTATATTAGGCAAAATTTAGCTAAAATGATGTAACATTTAATATATCTCGGCCTAGGGATTTCTGGCTAGGGATGCTCGATGATATTTATTATTATTTATTTATTTATTTACATTTTTTTTTTATCAGTGTTATTGCCTGACGTCTAGAAATACAGCTCTGATTTTGCTATTTATAGGTTGGTAAAACATTGTTGTTTTATTCTATAAACATTTCTTCCAAATTCCAAATAAGAATATTGTCATTTAGAGCATTTATTTGCAGAAAATGTGAAACGGATGAAAAAAACAACAAAATCCAGAGCTCAAATAATGCAAAGAAAAGAAGTTAATTATATTCATAAAGTTTTAAGAGTTCAGAAATCAGTATTTGGTGGAATAGCCCTGGTTTTTATGCATCTTGGCATCATGTTCTCCTCCACCAGTCTTACACACTGCTTTTGGATAACTTTACGCCCTTTACTCCTGGTACAAAAATTCAAGCAGTTCAGTTTGGTGGTTTGATGGCTTGTGATCATCCATCTTTCTCTTGATTATATTCCAGAGGTTTTCAATTTGGAAAGCCAAAGAAACTCATCATTTTTAAGTGGTCTCTTATTTTTTTCCCAGACCAATACTTGCTGACGTATTTGTTGTGAACGTTTACATTCATTGATTTAAACATATTTATTTTTTTATGAATTAGTTTGTATTTGTGTCTCACACTGTGCTGAACGCTGTCGGCTGTTTGACTCCTGCTGCAGTCATGTGGGCTCAGGGTCCCAACACTTTTGTCACCCTGAAGTGTGAGGTAAACGACTCCATCAGTGTAATCCCTCAGCAGCTGTGGAGATGATACCGCTTTACTGGGTTTTGTGTTCTGGTCCTGGTGAACCATATGGCCCCCCCACAGAGCAGCACCATGCATACGTCTGCCTTTGTATAGTGGTGTGTGTGTGTGTGTGTGTGTGTGTGTGTGTGTGTGTGTTTGTGTGTGTTTGTTTAGTCCCTTTTTCAGAATGATTCATGGTGTGGTTTCTAAATCCCCATTCAGTCACACTACACTGCCGTTCAGAGCCTCTGATAAGTATATGAAGAAATGAGTGTGTGTGTGTGTGTGTGTGTGTTTGCTGTGTGTGTGTTTGCTGTGTGTTTGTGTGTGTGTGTGTTTGTTGTGTGTGTTGTAGTTTTAAACCACTCATCAACTGTTCCGTTTACTGATTGGATAATTTATTTTGAGTCTTATTTAGGTTAATGCTCTGGGGTGGTGAGTCATATCTTATTGTGTGTGTGTGTGTGTGTGTGTGTGTGAGTGTGTGAGTGCTGGTACTTCAGTGAAATAATGACACAGTTAAAGTAAAAACCTATTTTAAAACAGTCTGAATAAGATCTAGGCTGTATACTTTTAATAAAAATAATTAAAGCACATTTTGGTTGCTGCAGGTGGTTGCTACGTCAGTTGCTGTGGTACTCCAGGTGGTTGCTAGGTCTGTAGTGGTAATCTAGGTAGTTGCTAGGTCAGTAGCTGTGGTATCCGAGGTGGTTGCTACTTCAGTGGTTGTGGTATCCGAGGTGGTTGCTACTTCAGTAGTTGTGGTATCCCAGGTGTTTTGTTAGGTCATTTGCTGTGGTAATGCAGGTGGATGCTAGGTCAAAAGTTGTATGTTACACAGTTGCTAGGTCAGTAGGTCCAAGTGGTTGTTAGGTCAGTTGCTGTGGTATTCCAGGTGGTTTCTATGTCAGTTATTGTGGTAATCCAGGTGGTTGCTACTTCAGTAGTTGTGGTATCCCAGGTGTTTGTTAGGTCAGTTGCTGTGGTATCCGAGGTGGTTGCTACGTCTGTAGTGGTAATCTAGGCAGTTGCTAGGTCAGTTGCTGTGGTATTCCAGGTGATTGCTATGTCAGTAGTTGTGGTATCCCAGGTGTTTGTTAGGTCAGTTGCTGTGGTATTCGAGGTGGTTGCTACTTCAGTAGTTGTGATATCCCAGGTATTTGTTAGGTCAGTTGCTGTGGTATTCCAGGTGGTTGCTATGTCAGTAGTTGTGCTATCCCAGCTGTTTGTTAGGTCAGTTGCTGTGGTATCCGAGGTGGTTGCTACTTCAGTAGTTGTGGTATCCCAGGTGTTTGTTAGGTCAGTTGCTGTGGTATCCGAGGTGGTTGCTAGGTCAGTTGCTGTGGTATTCCAGGTGGTTGCTAGGTCAGTTGCTGTGGGATCCAAGGTGGTTGCTACTTCAGTAGTTGTGGTATCTCAGGTGTTTGTTAGATCAGATTCTGTGGTATCCGAGGTGGTTCTACTTCAGTAGTTGTGGTATCCCCTGTTTGTTAGGTCAGTTGCTGTGGTATCCGAGGTGGTTGCTACTTCAGTAGTTGTGGTATCCCAGGTGTTTGTTAGGTCAGTTGCTGTGGTATTCCAGGTGGTTTCTATGTCAGTTATTGTGGTAATCCAGGTGGTTGCTACTTCAGTAGTTGTGGTATCCCAGGTGTTTGTTAGGTCAGTTGCTGTGGTATCCGAGGTGATTGCTATGTCAGTAGTTGTGGTATCCCAGGTGTTTGTTAGGTCAGTTGCTGTGGTATCCGAGGTGGTTGCTACGTCTGTAGTGGTAATCTAGGCAGTTGCTAGGTCAGTTGCTGTGGTCTTCCAGGTGATTGCTATGTCAGTAGTTGTGGTATCCCAGGTGTTTGTTAGGTCAGTTGCTGTGGTATCCGAGGTGGTTGCTACTTCAGTAGTTGTGATATCCCAGGTATTTGTTAGGTCAGTTGCTGTGGTATTCCAGGTGGTTGCTATGTCAGTAGTTGTGCTATCCCAGCTGTTATTTAGGTCAGTTGCTGTGGTATCCGAGGTGGTTGCTACTTCAGTAGTTGTGGTATCCCAGGTGTTTGTCAGGTCAGTTGCTGTGGTATCCGAGGTGGTTGCTAGGTCAGTTGCTGTGGTATTCCAGGTGGTTGCTATGTCAGTAGTTGTGCTATCCCAGCTGTTTGTTAGGTCAGTTGCTGTGGTATCCGAGGTGGTTGCTACTTCAGTAGTTGTGGTATCCCAGGTGTTTGTCAGGTCAGTTGCTGTGGTATCCGAGGTGGTTGCTAGGTCAGTTGCTGTGGTATTCCAGGTGGTTGCTAGATCAGTTGCTGTGGGATCCAAGGTGGTTGCTACTTCAGTAGTTGTGGTATCTCAGGTGTTTGTTAGATCAGATGCTGTGGTATCCGAGGTGGTTCTACTTCAGTAGTTGTGGTATCCCAGCTGTTTGTTAGGTCAGTTGCTGTGGTATCCGAGGTGGTTGCTACTTCAGTAGTTGTGGTATCCCAGGTGTTTGTTAGGTCAGTTGCTGTGGTATCCGAGGTGGTTGCTAGGTCAGTTGCTGTGGGATCCAAGGTGGTTGCTACTTCAGTAGTTGTGGTATCTCAGGTGTTTGTTAGATCAGATGCTGTGGTATCCGAGGTGGTTCTACTTCAGTAGTTGTGGTATCCCAGGTGTTTGCCAGGTCAGTTGCTGTGGTATAAGTTCTTGTGGTAATCCAGGTGGTTCCTAGGTCAGTTGCTGTGGTAATGCAGGTGGATGCTAGGTCAAAAGTTGTATGTTACGCAGTTGCTAGGTCAGTAGTTGTGGTATTTTAAGTGATAATGCTGTGGTAATGCAGGTGGATGCTAGGTCAAAAGTTGTATGTTACGCAGTTGCTTGGTCAGTAGTTGTGGGATCCCAGGTGGTTGTTGGGTCAGTTGCTGTGGTAATGCAGGTGGATGCTAGAAAAGTTGCTGTGGTATAGGTTTCTGTGGTGGTATTTCAGGCAGTTGCTAGGTCAATTGCTCTGATAATCCAGGTGGTTGCTAAGTCAGTAGTGGTATCCTAGGTTGTTGCTGTATCAGTAGTTGTGGTATCCCAGCTGTTTCCCAGCTGGTCAGCAGTTGTGGTTTAAGTTGCTGTCATTATCCAGGTGGTTGCCTGGTCAGCTTTTGTATTTCAGGCAGTTGCTAGGTCAGTTGATATGATAATCCAGGTGGTTGCCAGGTCAGTATTGGTATTTTAGGTGGTTGCTAGGTCAGTAGTTTTTCAGGTGGAGCACACAGGATGCGCTCACATACAGTCATTGGCAGGCACCTATAGTATTTTATGCAGTTTTGTATCGTAATGTCAACGACAGAATCGGCCCTTTATAATTATATCAGTTTCTCACCCTGCCTGACCCTGTATGCTCCGTTTCTCTAAATCTCTAAACCCCTGCATTCACCATCCCCTGTTTTTACACGTCGTCTTCTGAGATCTTCTGAGATAGCTCGTGAATTTTTGATCTGAGTTTGAGAGTGGCGGTCAGTAATGATTAATGCGGCGGTGTTGAGGGAAAAGCTCGGCACGTCTGTCCTGGACTCCTGGAGATCCAGCTGTTGGGCTGAGCGGGGAATGGACTGCAGTGGGTTTACAGACTGGGTCGGGTGGGCTGGAGACAGTGCTCAGAGTGTTGTATTAAATGATGAGGAAAACAGTTATTCTGTTTAATAGTGCAGATTTCGCTGCTTTCCCGAGTCTGTGGGCTCGTAATTTCTCCCTGTGTTTTTATGAGGAGTTAGGAGAACGCATGGAGCTGTTAAAGTCATCAGGCCTGTCAGGAGATTAACGGGGCGGAGCCTCTCCTCCATCCTTTGTTCACTGACATCAGCGACACCCACTGTAAGGAAACCATCATTTATTTACGCAAGAAGGAAACAGTGTGGTGAAACCAAGGCACCTGATATTCTGAGATAAGCAATCTACTGTGTGTACAGGAGTGAGTGTAAGATATACTGTATTTTTCGGATTATAAGGCGCACTTAAAATCCTTTCATTTTCCCCAAAATCGTCAGTGTGCCTTATAAACCGGTTCTCCTTATGTGTGAATTTTACCAGTCAGGTATTAAGGAGCAGTAAAGTCACTCCTCTGAAGCAAAGCTTTATACAGGAGTTTCAGTTTAGTTCTCCAGCACCGGGGCTGAGGTAGCATTAGCATTGGCTGCTAACCGCTATTTCCCAGTTCAGAGGTGAGTATTTTTGGCCTGTAGCCTGCTGCTAACCACGACTAGCCCTGCTGGAGCAGTTCAAGGTGTATTTTTCAGTTCTGTTTACACTAGGTTAAAGTAAAAATCCCCAACTGCCTGGGCGTCTTTGTTGGCTGCAGGTCAGCCAACAAAACCACGGGGTGGATTTTTACTTTCTGAGCCTGGAGTACACACCCCTGTGTGTTTACCTAGGTTTAAATTGGATCTCCGGTGGATTTTGTGTTTCACAGAGACTCTAAGACTAAATCAGTGTTTTTCCTCCACCAGTCTTACACACTGCTTTTGGATAACTTTATATCTTTACTCCTGGTGCAAAAATTAAGCAGTTCAGTTTGGTTTAATGGCTTGTGATCATCCATCTTCCTCTTGATTATATTCCAGATAAAAATCATAATTTTTGAGTGGTCTCTTTTTTTCCAGAGCGGTATGTATTTTTCAGTGTCCAATCATTGTTAATATACATTATTAAGTGAGTATTTATGTATTAAGTAAGTATTTAAGACTCTAAGACTAAATCAGTGGCTGAAGTGCACATAGCAGGGCATTATTACACATGTTGTAAAGTAACATATGACAAAGAATGTTACTTTGACAAAGACTGTTATTAGTGTAAAAATGTCTTTATTTGAAAACGTTGTCTGTTGTCTGTCTTGCTTTCTTCTGGTGTCTCAGTGCTGTTAGCCAATCAGAGGCGATCTGTGTTTGCATGCATGAAAATTTATGAGCAAGAGCTGAAATCCTATCATTTCCCCTCCTCCCACTCCTCCACCAGACTAAAGCAGGGTTATACCGGATCACCGGAGCACTTTTTTTCACAAATACCAGCTCACAGGGCGTTCATTCATACTAGAGACCACAACTAGACATTTTAAAATAAATGAAACAAACATGAAATGAGACCTTTAATGAAATTAGTGGTCTGGAAATTACTCAGCAACCCACTTACTAATATCTGTGACTGGGATAAAGCTGATTTTGTTACACTGAGTCCATATTACATCAGGAAACAGATCCAGGCGTATTTTCACAGATTACTGTGTGTAAAGCCTGAGCGTCGCCCCCTCCGTTCCCATCTGCTGGAATGCGTAAAGGATGAGACCTTCCTCTGAGTTACTGAGGGACTGGAGGAAAGTTCCAGAAAGACGCTGAGATCCCCTCGGGTCCGTCTGCTGCGTGCCCTCTCCTCCGGCCTGGAAGCAGGATGTTGTGTGGATCTGTTATTCAGAGGAATCTACTTAGGAACGCCAACGCGGACATTCAGAACTGTGGGAAGGGTTGATCCTCTCAGAGCAGAACGTTTAGAAGATAAATACCCCAAAAAATAACTAAAAGGTTTATTTAGTGTCCCTTATAGAATTTTTATTAACAATATTCTAATGCATAATGTATTAAACACACAGAGTGATCTATTTTAAGTGTTTATTTCTTTTATTGTTGATGATTATTGTTTACAGCCAATGAAAACCCAAAAATCTGAGTCTCAAAAAAATTGAATATTATATAAGACCAATTGTTACATTTGGCAGTGTGAGCAGTGTGCCAAGTCCTGCTGGAAAATGAAATCCTCATCTCTATAAAAGTTGTCATTAGCAGAGGGAAGCATGAAGTGCTGTAAGATTTTGACTTTAGACTTGATGTAACACAGTGGATCAACACCAGCAGATGACATGTCTCTCCAAACCATCACTGATTGGTGGAAACTTCACACTAGACCTCAAGTAGCTTGGACTGTGTGTCTCTCCACTCTTCCTCCAGACTCTGATCACTTGATTTCCTTTAAATGAAATGTAAAATTTACTGATGATCAGTGATGGTTTGGAGAGACATGTCATCTGCTGGTGTTGATCCACTGTGTTTTATTATCAAGTCTTCTTTTGCTTAGATTAGACAGCTTTTGCACATCTCTGCTGGATTTTCTCAGTCAGCTTTATAAGGTAGAGTCACCTAGAAATCAGGCTTTCAGCTGTGCTGAACTCATCAAGAGTCAATAACTTGAATTTCTTGTCTCTTAATAAAGTGTTTGAGAGCATCAGTTAAAGTAAAGTAGTGAAGAGGTACAGGTATACAGTGAATAGTGAATATTTGAGTATCAAAAACGTTATGATGAAACTGGCTCTCATCAGGACTGCACCAGAAAAGGAAGAGCAAGAGTTCCCTCTGTTGTACAGGTTAGGTTTATCAGAGTTACCAGCCTCAGAAACCACAGACCACTTAATGCTTCACAGAGTATTTTGGTTTGTTTAACACTTTTAAGTCACTACATGATTTCTTATGTGTTTCTTTATGATCTGGATGACTTCAGTACAGCACAGTACAACTCAGGTCTTTTCACACACAGAACGAAAAACATTCTCCTAGTCGTTTATTTTCCATGAGTTTAAGGATTAGGCATGGATTCGGTGATAAAAACAAAAGTCATGAGGTATAGAGACGTTCCATAGCTGTGAGTCATGGTCCCACCGGGCCCTGTTTTATTCTGGGTTGTGCCAGAGCATGCTTCTCTGGATGTAACGTAGTTCTGAACATTTTTGTTTTTCAGCTGTAAGTCCAGTGTATACCTGAAACCCCATACCTCACGCAGTGGGCACACGTATGTCAGCGGTGGGGGAAATACCACCACAGCAGTGCTGCCTCTGGAAAAACAAACAGTCGTGGCAGGAGCTGGTTTCACAGCCTGCTGAATTACAGCTATTCAGCTGATCTAATGCAGGTTAATGTAGCTGTTTCTCCTGTTTCCTGTTTTTTTCACTCACATGGCTGAACATGGAACAGGAACAGGGCAGTGACTGCGTATAACCCAATAAAACCCGAGGATTTGTACCTTTTATTAGTTTTTTTTTTTTTTTTTTTACTAAAACCTATTTAGTATCAGTAACTGTAATAAATAATGCAATATCCATTGTGTATTGTCCAGTGTCAGCTATGAATTGTTCATTGTCCACTATGAATCATTAAGAACATACAGTATTTGTAAGTAAGTGAGAATTTAAATAACAAGAAATTGTCCAGTATCCACCATGAATTATCTAGAATTCACTATGTATTGTTTAATGCAGCATGATGGAGTTAGCCAGCACTAGTCTGGATCACTTTACCTATCTGACTTGTATTCCTTCTGGGATCTAAGCTGCCTCCATCGATCAAATGCATGGCCAGTTATTTACTAAAGCGTATTTGTCAGGAACTGTTATGAATTGTTATAAAATATCCATGAAAAAATTAAATTGAAAATGAAAAAATGAAAAAATTGAATAAAAAAATAATTTTGTCTGATTTTGCTATTTATAGGTTTAGGTTTGAGTAAAATGAACATTGTTGTTTTATTCTTTAAACTACCAACAAAATTTCTTCCAAATTCCAAATAAAAATATTCTCATTTAGAGCATCTATTTACAGAAAATGAGAAATGTCTGAAATAACAAAAAAGATGCAGAGCTTTCAGACCTTAAATAATGCAAAGAAAAACAAGTTTATATTAATAAAGTTTTAAGAGTTCAGAAATCAATATTTGGTGGAATAACCCTGTTTTTTAATCACAGTTTTCATGCGTCTTGGCATCATGTTCTCCTCCACCAGTCTTACACACTGCTTTTGGATGCTGCTTTACTCCTGGTGCGAAAATTCAAGCAGTTCAGTTTGGTTTGATGGCTTGTGATCATCCATCTTCCTCTTGATTATATTCCAGAGGTTTTCAATTTGGTAAAATCAAAGAAACTATTTTTGAGTGCTCTCTTTTTTTTCCAGAGCTGTATGTATTTTTCAGTGTCCAATCATTGCTAATATACAATATTAAGTGAGTATTTAAGTTAAGTTATCTTGTATCCACTATAAATAATAATTATGAATGAATAATAATGAATAATAATTCAGAATCTACCAAATAAATTATTCAGTATCTAGTATGAATTATTCAAAAGCTACTATATTTTTTTTGTATCTGCCTCAAATTATTTAGTATCCACTATGAACTAGTCGATATATCCTAAGAATTATTCAGTATATACTAGCAACTGTTTACTATCCACTATTAGTGATTCAGTAATCGCTTTAAATTATTTAGAATATACTATTACTTCCTAAGTATCCACTATGAATTACTCAGAATCTACAATGAATTATTCTGGGTCCACAAGTTTTTTTTTTTTTTTTTTTTTAGATTCTACTAGAAATTGAAGTGTCCACTATGATCTAAAAGTAAAGTATGGAGACAAAATCCAACATCCTTGTAACACTAGTGATACTAAAAAGTGTGTGTGTGTGTGTGTGTGTGTGTGTGTGAGAGTAGCTGGTCTAGCTCTGGATGTCCTGTGGAGCTGCAGCGGTCGCTACATAAACCCCTCTCTCTGCTCAGTGGGGTGGGTTATTATTCTTTCCACAGGATCAGGGCAGTGTTCTGTTACCCGCAGTGGGGGGGTACAGGAGTGCAGTGATGTCAGGTGCCACCCTGCCCCCGTGGAGTGTTAACACAATGTTCAGAGCCACACTAATGGAAACACACGGGGCATCAGAGCGATCCCGTTTCACGGAAAATCTAATAAAAACCCCTCTTTCCAGATTCCTGAATCCCAGTGCAGCTTTCTAACAAGGAGCAGACTCAGCCAGAGAGATGGCGGCATCTACAGAGCAGCAACCTGAGCAACCACAGGCAGAGCAGCCACACACTAAATATGGCTTGAGTAGCCACAGGCAGAGCAGTCACAGGCTAAGCAACCATGGACTAAGCGCAGCCTGAGCAGCCACGGGAAGAATAACCAAAGGCAGAGCGACCAAGGACTAAGCACAGACAGAGCAGCCATTGGATGAGCACAGGCAGAGCAGCCATAGGCTAAGCCTGACGTGGGAAAAGGCAGAGCAGGCACAGACAAAGCAGCCATGGGCAAAGCACAGGCAGAACAGGCAGATGTTGACCACAAGCAGAGCAGCCACGGGATAAGCACAGGCAGAGCAGCCATTGGATGATCACAGGCAGAGCAGCCATAGGCTAAGCCTGACAGGGCACATGCAGAGCAGCCATGGGCAGAGCACAGGCAGAGCAGCCACAGGATGAGCACAGGCAGAGCAGCCATTGGATAAGCACAGGCAGAGCAGCCAAAGGCTACGCCTGACAGGGCACAGGCAGAGCAGGCACAGACAAAGCAGCCTTGGGCAGAGCACAGGCAGGGCAGCCACAGGATGAGCACAGGCAGAGCAGCCATTGGATAAGCACAGGCAGAGCAGCCAAAGGCTACGCCTGACAGGGCACAGGCAGAGCAGGCACAGACAAAGCAGCCATGGGCAGACCACAGGCAGAGCAGCCACAGGATGAGCACAGGCAGAGCAGCCATTGGATGAGCACAGGCAGAGCAGCCACAGACAAAGCAGCCATGGGCAGAGCAAAGGCAGAGCAGGCACATGTTGACCACAAGCAGAGCAGCCACGGGATGAGCACAGGCAGAGCAGCCATGGAATGAGCCTGGCAGGGCACAGGTGGAGCAAAGTCAGAGCAGGCACAGGCAGAACATTCACAGGCAGGGCAGTCATGGGCAAAGCAGCCATAGGCAGAGCAGCCACTGGCAGAGCATAGGCAGAGCAGCCACAGGATGTGCAGAGGCAGTTCAGCTATGGACAGAGCAGCCACAGACAGAGCAGACAGAGTCCCTGCAGAAAAGGCTGGTAAAAATAGTGACAGTGGAAAGACAAATATGTCTTATACAGGAAAGGCCTCGCGGTGAGACGGAGCACCCGCCCGGGGTGAACCTAACCACACACACACACACACACAGACACATACACACTCAAACACACCTTACTCACCTCATTCACCTTGTTTACCTCTTTTAACCCTCTTGCTTGTCTATTCCCTGTAGACAGTAGTGAAGTATAACCTATAGAATAGGGCACTCTGTAGCTACTTATTTGCACCATTTGCACCCAATTGAGCTGTGGAGCAGGATAAGTTGGGAAGTTAGGAATTAGGTTTTCTTATGTCACTAAATGCAATCAAATCCTTACAGCAATACTTCACAATTTAGTAGAAAGTATTCTCTCCCTGTGTAGTTTACTTTAACAAATGCTGCATCTGTATTTTTATCTTTTACGCTGATATATTTATATTATTATTATTTTTTGTTTTTTTCAGAAGAGACAATAAAAGAGAGAGATTCCCAATGCTTAATGTTAATGTAGTTTATTTTATTATTGTTTTTAAAGTTGTTTTTGTTTTGGGGAAAAATGCTCAGATATAGTTTTATAGTTTTATTTTAGCCCCTTTTGCCCTTTTGCTTGTGAAAAAAAAAGCCTCTGCTTGTGTTGGCTTTTAACATTGTGACAGCCCTAGCTGCATAGCATAGCATAGCCTAGACTAGCCTAGCCTAGCCTAGCCTAGCACTGTAACAAAACCAATACTATTCAATTTAGAGCACAGTAGCACTTTATAATAAGGGGAACATTAATTAACAGTAGTTACAACAGTGATAAGCATTGTAAAATGTATTTAATAATTAGTTGAATAATCACTAATTATTAATTAATTGCCAATAGTTAAGACATTATTAAATATATATATATATATATATATATATATATATATATATATATATATATGTTTAACATGTTTAAGAATGTAGCATATAATAATAATAATAATAATAATAATAATAATAATAATAATAATAATAATAATAATAATGAACTGAGACATTAGTTTAAAACTTTATTAACGATTAATAATGTCTTAATTAGTGTCAGTTAATAATTAGTTATGATGTTCTGTGGTGAGTACTGTTAATTAATGCACACTTATTATATTAAATGTCACCAGAAACTCTTGTTGAGCAGGTGTACTGATACTTTTGTCCATCTAGTTTTGAAGAAGTGTACCTGTCGTGTCTGGCATGTGATGGAAGCTATAAATCTGAGGTCAGAGGTCAGAGCTAATAAATGAGTTTTGGCCTCACCTGATCAGAATGAACAAATCCTCTGAAATGACTCACTCTCTCGTTCAGTTCAGGGAGTTCAGACCCTCCTCGTTGTGATTGATTGAGGCCACCCATCTTTTTTAATCACCTCCTGGACGGACGCACACGCTCCCGGTCGTTTACACCGGGCTCGGCCCGCGGACGCTAATCGAGAGCCCTGTCCAGCGCGCTCTCCTGTCGGGCCTGTAAAAACTTTATTTTACTGTTGTTAATTTTATTAGCTCGGTGGAATGCATTGCTACGTTCCCTCTCCTCTCTTAAAATAGGATCCCACCACCCGAGTCCAGATACACGAGACCGAGCAGAGTGCCCTGTTAACTACACCACCGCTGCACAGTCGGGCTGAAGAGCAGCTATACGGGGCAGCAGGGGTGAAATTAGTGGGCATTTATTTGGAGTTAAAAATAAGCTTGTGTATGTGTGTTTGGTTGTTGTTTTTAAGTGGATTGGATGGAAAGAGAAGTTGATAGGTGAGGTTTTGTCCAGAGGTGTGAAGTAATGAAGCACAAATACTTTGTTACCCTACTTACCGTATTTTTCACACTATAAGGCGCATTTAAAATCCTTTAATTTTCACAAAAAATCATCAGTGCGCCTTAAAATCTGGTGTGCCTTATGTATGATTTCTACCAGTCAGGTTGTAAAGAGGAGCAGTAAAGCTACTCTGCTGAAGCACAGCGTTTCAGCGTACAGGAGTTTCAGTTTAGTTCTCCATCACCGATACTCGAGATTTGATCAGTATTAGCATTAGCCGATAACCTCGCTAAGGGCTAGTCCTTCTGCCATTCAGTGGTGAGTATTATTGGCTTGTAGCCTGCTGCTAACCCTGACAAGCACTGCTGGAGCAAGATTAGCATTACCTGCCAACCGTGCTAAGCACTAGCTCTTTTGCCGTTCAGTGGTGAGTATCATCAGTCTATAGCCTGCTTCTAACCCCAACTAGCACTGCTGGAGCAGCATTAGCATTACCTGCTAACCGTGCTAACTCTTTTGCCGTTCCGAGTTGAGTATTACCAGCCTGTAGTCTGCTGCTAACCCCGGCTAGCACTGCTGGAGCAGTATTAACATAACCAACTAACCATTTAGAGTTGAGTATTATTGGCCTGTAACCTGCTTCTAAGCCCGGATAGCACTGCTGGGGCTGCATTAGCATTACCCGCTAACTATGCTAGCTCTTTTGACATTTAAAGGTGAGTATATTGGACTGTAGCCTGCGTGTTTACCGTGTTAAAACAAGCTACATGAGACGAAACACTAGCTAATATCGCCATGGCCTACCGTAACACACAGGGTTCCTCAGTGTAGCACTATTATAGTGGAAATCTGCTTACTGTAAATAAATGGAAGCACTTTACTCACCAAAATAAACATCCAGCGCTTGTTTGACTTTAAGAGAATTAAACCAAAAATAACAGTTTTGTTTACTCAACTTAGCTAAGCGTTACAGGTCTCACCACCCAGCTGCAAAACCTGCTGAATTAGAAGGGAAACATGGTGACACCCCTGTTCCTTACTAGTGTCGCTTAATGAGCCTTATAATCCGGTGTGCCTTATAGTGCGAAAAAGACTGTAAGTACAAATACAAGCACACAGTTTGTCAAGGCTCTGTAGGATCATGAAGTACTGCTTTGCTCGAACTTTCTAAGTCACTCCCACGTGTGGACTAGAGGAGAAAAAAGCCCCCAGTATTGAGCTGTGGAGCAGTGGAACTGTGTTCTCTGGAATGATGGAGCTCCATCCAATGGCGTACTTTTGTGTGGGATGAGGTGGGGAGTTGGGGATTAGATGGGTGGTGATCTTTGACCTCACTTTGTATCACACAGTAAAGCAGTGGCTTTTTAACAGTTGAACAAAAGGCCAGACCACATTAAAGTGGCCAAATTTCAAAAGTCATCTTTAGTTACACCCATGAATGTATAATAAAGTGATGAGAATAGACTGCAGACAAGCAAATGCCTACAGCAAATAACAGACAATAAAGGACGCAGGACAGAGATCAGGACTATTATCACCAAGAACTATGAAAGAAGCTCAGTAGAGCAGTGTACACCCTGCTGTATTTCTACACCACATTCTACCACATGCTCTTCAGTAGATGAACAGGGCAGAAGGTTTTTGTGTTTTTACAGTGTAGCATTGTCTACAGGGCTTCCCTTTTTTCTGCATTGGCCTACTCTTCTAAAATTCTGTAACAATTGGATGCAAACAGCCAGATCAAGAATTTGTCCAGGAAAAAGCATGAATCATTTCATGGTCTTTCAATCTAACAATAAAATTATGTAGATCATTGGGAAACAGAAATTGCACCCTTTTTTTTTTTTTTTTTTTTTTTCCGTAATTAACACAAAATAATATTTAAAATGGAGGAAGTGTCTTATATATTATATCTTGTATATTTTTATTGAAACTTAAGCCCTGTCCTCTTTTAAGGGGGGTCCTCTGTGATTTTATTCCGAATTTATGTCGAATATGTACATTTTTTTCTCAGACGTCCTCTGATAAAATTACAGACTCTGAATTATCTACTGTTTTTCACATAACTCCGTGGTCCTTCGGTAATTTTAGTCCCGTCCAGATCCACATCTCTGAGTTTAATCACCTTGTGTTTAATAAAATAGCTAGTTGTCCACTCCCACGCACCATAATTACACTTTAGGCGCACGCTTCCACGGAGATCCACGTAAAAACACAACAGCGAGTGGAAATGGAGGAGCTACTGAACGTGATGTCATGTGACCGAGAAAGCCAAAAAAGAACTCACTGGTCCTCCTGTTTTTTAAGTCCAGATTCAAGAGTTTTATCACTGAGTAGAAGTGTGAAATATTTTTCACAGACTTCCCGCTGAAATAGTTTTTACAGTACTATTAAAAAAAAAAAAAAAAAAAAAAAATGTATAATGTTCTTTGTTTGCCTGGTTGACTTCAAAGCAACGTTGGACCGACACTGAATTTTGATTGAAAATAAAAGTTAAATTTCCATCAAAAAACAATAACGGGATGACGTTAAGCTCAAACGTTAGATAGACATTGAATTTTATACTTAGCACCAGTGCCCAGTTAAATAAAATCTCTTAAATTATTTACATAACTAAGGAAAAAGTTGAGGGGTTTACTGTATTGTTCCATTAAGACTCACCTCCCAAATAGACTTACTAAATAAAGTTGTTGCTTCATTTTTTCACATGGTGGCGCTATAATCAAATGACTAGGGTAAAAAAAAGAAGAAGGTTACATTCTGAGAAACTGACACCAATAAATCCATAATTCCTGGTATTTGATTTTTTAGGAGTATTTTATCCTTTTTTTTAGTAACACAGAGGCTGTAAAGTATTGTAGGGAACTGTGTTGCGATATATCGACTATCACAAAATCACAGTAACCTGATATCACCGTTATCGGGTGCAATGTATCATGATAATGTGAGATGCCCTGTGATTCCCACTCCTAATTTCTGTAGCAAAATGTTGCATTATTAATGTATTGGTCGCTGATTTCTGTATTATTTATAGTTTAACTTGTTTTTTCTTTGTTATTTGTGCATGGTTATTTTGAAAATAGTATACTCGAGGTTCGTGCTATAACCTGTAATATTGTCACTGTGTTTATTAAAAGATTTTGTGTTAAAGAGGATGAGAAAATATGATCTGTTTGGTTATAAACACTCCAAATTAAAATAGTACCGTTGCTGCTCTGTTTGTAGCTGCTGTGTTTGGTTTGTAAGCGCTACATCGCTGCTAGGTTACCTGTATGTGGTGGAGTAATACTTAGAGAGCTTTGGTTACAGTGCATTAACGCCTGATAACGGCACTCTTAGAACGCCTCTCAGCCAATCACATTACAGGGTCGGAAATAACTGTGGTATAATAGGAATTAACCATGGGCATGTAGACTTGGGGTTGAGTTGGGTCGGGCTCTAATGCTATTTAATGCTATTTTTATGTTATATAAAGCTATGTCGTTGTTTCATGTGTTTTGCACTAAGGTTATATGCTTAAAATAAAAAATAAAATTGTTCAGAAAGTATTTTATATTCTTAAATATCAGGTAGGTATTAAGATCAGGTATTAATAAACCTTGTTATTAAATAATAGGTCTATGCTTCTTCAGTGTTGCAGTGTTAATTGACTGTATCTTATTGACAGATTTCGCCCATTTAAACAGCCCAAACATGTTCTTAAAAAGTTGAGTTTTAACGCTGTATTTACTAGAGCTTACTGTGGGGTTCAAATCGGGCTCTGGCTCACAGAAGCAGTTTATAGTGTGAGTCGGGTCGGGCTGAATTTTTTTGGACCCGATCTAAGCTCTTTTTATAATACCATTCATTTCAGAAAAAAATAAATAAATAATTGACCATGTATCCCAATACTTCTGTCCACATGATAAGCTCCACTGATCTACAGCCTGTAATGGAGAGCTTCAGCGCTCTGACCCGACCCGACCTGCCCCGTCCCGCTCTGTCCTGCCCGGGTCAGGAGATCTAACCCCCCCTGGCAGCAGCTCAGCCCTCATTCTCTGGTGTTGAGTGGAGTCGTCTGCTCTAAATCTGTCTGGATGAAGTGTGGATCTGAGTGGGCGGTCCTGGCCTCGTCTCAGCACAGGCCCAGGCCTCGCTCTCATATCATAATATAATATCTGCTGGATTTAAGCCCTCTGGATGGAGCTGCTCTTTCCAAAACACGAGCTGGAAAGCCATTAGCGGTTTAGCATGTGTGAGTGTTGGGTGAGTGTTGGGAGTGTGCATGTTTTACTGTCTTTGTGAGGTCCTGATGTTCTCAGAGGCAGAGTGGTATGTTATAACTTGTTTTTTTTTGTTGTTTAAAAAATCTTGAATTACTTTACTTAGAAAATCTTAAAGAGTTAAATTGTTTACTTTTGCTGTTAAGATTAAAGGAGAACTCCGGTGTAAAATTGATTTTTGTTGTAGTAAAACATGATAAAAAGTACTGACCTCTAATGAATAGCACACCTCTGTTCTCCTACAGCGTTCTGAGATCCAGAAGTTTTTAACAGCTTGTCCAAACACCCTTCAGACTGAGTGACACAGGGCATAATTTACCCCGATAAATCGCTTTTTTACACCGTTATCCAGCTCAAAGTAGCTCCACACCTCCTTGCTAGAATCAGGAGAGCCCTGACATTTAAAACGAGGCATTAATAACTTAAAAAGTGCACAAGAAGCTATATAAAAAACACTATTTACGTCCTATAACACTAGCTTCAGCTCTGATAGTTCTTTGAATGGAAGTCCTCACAAGTGTATCAAAACCAACATGTGTGAATGTTTGAGTGTGTGTGTAGATATATTGAAATGCACATTAATCTGACCTGTTTATCAGTGATGCATGTCAGATCTGCTCGATCCATTCTGCTTGATCGGGCAGATCAAACTGTTCATAAAGTACCAACTTTGCTCTCAGAGCTAAAACAATGAGTGTTTTTACATAATTTTAGTTTATAATTAGTTTATAATTTAGTTCATAACCAGATTACTGCAGTTTTCTGATTATTCAAATTGTCATGTGAACGAAAGGCTCAGATTAGATTAAGATCTAGACCTTCAGATTAAGTAATCTGAAGAAGAAATTTCTCAGCACATGTACACTGTTACTCTGATTGCTTTTAATTATCTCAGTCACCGCATGCATTTAAACATAACTGGATTTTTTAGTGAGTGTCTGTCTTCTGCAGTCATATTTTGAATATGCTGAATTTTCTCGGTAATCGAGATTTCTTACTGCATGTGTACACTTATTCAGATTTCTTTCAGTTTTCTTAGTCTGCATGCAAACATAATTGGATAAGACAGATGCCTATTGACTGTCTCCACCATTACAGTAATGTGATAAAACCTGTAGGAAGGACAGCTCTATCTTCTATGTTCTAGAAACCATATAAATACATGGACCCATATTTGGTCGTAAAGTAGATATCTGATTATTTATAAAGTAACTTAATTTATACTGAATAATATTATTTATTGTCTTAAAATTAGTTAAAATTTACACACCTGACTTGTCAAAGAGACTATATTCTAAAAGAAAATTTACTTCCTTAATGACGGCACTGTGTTCTGCATGCACATGCGTCTGATTATAGTTCGATTTTTTTTCAGTTATCTACTTATTTAAATGGTCATGTGATCTGCATATTATTATATTTCTTAGATTGCATTAAGGCCTAGAAACTGTTTTATTAAGAAATCTGCTGAAGCAAGCTAAATTTTAGCTCAGTAGCTGAAAGAACATGTATACCCTTACTCTGATTTCTTTCGGTTTTCTCAGTCTGCACACAAACTGAATCAGATAGGACAGACACTCAGTCATAAAGAAACGCTTGTCTCTGTGTTTACAGTAATGAGGAAATAGCTGCAAGAAAGTCAGTAACAATCCAATATTTGCTTGTTAATGTGTTTTATATACAGGAGTTTGGACAATGAAACTGAAACACCTGTCATTTTAGTGTGGGAGGTTTCATGGCTAAATTGGGGCAGCCTGATGTCCAGTCTTCATTAATTGCACATTGCACCAGTAAGAGCGTGAAGAGTGTGAAGGTTTAATTAGCAGGGTAAGAGCACAGTTCTGTTAAAAATATTGCAATGCACACAACATGTGTGACATACCAGAGTTCAAAAGAGGACAAATTGTTGGTGCACGTCTTGCTGGCGCATCTGTGACCAAGACAGCAAGTCTTTGTGATGCATCAAGAGCCACGGTATCCAGGGTAATGTCAGCATACCACCAAGAAGGACCAACCACATCCAACAGGATTAACTGTGGACGCTGTAAGAGGAAGCTGTCTGAAAGGGATGTTCGGGTGCTAACCCGGATTGTATCCAAAAAACATAAAACCACGGCTGATCAAATCACGGCAGAATTCAATGTGCACCTCAACTCTCCTGTTTCCACCAGAACTGTCCGTCACCTGTGGTCTAAAACCAGGTGTTTCAGTTTTATTGTTTAAAACCTGTATACAAAAATACAGATATCTCAAGTTTGATTTGTGATTCATTTGATCAGCATAGTCAGCAACATTTGCTTAGACTGGATTAAGGACTAGAAGTCACAGGACACGATACAAGTTCCTAGTCCCATGACATGTGGCATGTCAGTGTATTGTTGATGTGGCAGTATTTGCTGATGCAGCGTTTGCTGTAAAATAGACTTTACTGGAAAGGAAAGTCATGCACTTCTTTATACTGTGCAGTGTGGTTATATAAAAGCAGTGTGTGATCACTCTTTTTTATTATTGTGGCTCCTAAAGTCACTTTATTGTGCTGCTCTGGTGCCACTGGTCACAAGTACGACTGCAGCAGTACAGATCTGAGCTTCTGATGTGACCCTCCACACACTCCTCACTGCAGCTCCAGCATCTGCAGGCCTGCTGAGCTATTTCTGTAGTTAAAGAGCCGCGTGTGATTTTAATTGGACTGCTGACTGCGGGCAAATGAGCCACAAAACGACCCTCTCCACCGGCCACAAAGAAAAACATCTCCATTAAACCCAGTCCAGGCCCAGTTTAAGCACCAGCTCTCTCTCTGAAACAGCTTCATCTCTTCAAACCAACCCCTATTCAGCTCTCAGGCATCTTGAACTCTATATAAACTTTACCCAGGAAACAGAATTTTTTTTTTCTTTCTATTGAATCACCACCAGAAATAATACAAATGTACATTCACATAAAGCCATGCATGCATTAAAAAAAAAAAAAAAAATATATATATATATATATATATATATATATATATATATATATATAAAATAGATAGATTATAGAAAGAAGTAAATTAAATAACAAAACTAAATAAATGTATATATATATTTTCAGGATCCAAATCTTCAACAAAGACCAGAAAAGGTTGCCAAATAATAAAAAAAAGAGTATACAGCTCTAAAAAAAAAATTAAGAGAGCACAGCTCTCAGTTACTGAATCAGTTTATCTGATTTTGCTATTTATAGGTATATATTTAATTAAAATAAACATTGTTCTTTTATTCTGTAAACTACTGACAACATTTCTCCCAAATTCTAATGTAAAATATTGTCATTTAGAGCATTTATTTGCAGAAAATGAGAAATGGCTGAAATAATAACAAAAACAACGCAGAGCTTTCAGACCTCAAATAATGCAAAGAAAACAAGTTCATATTCATAAAGTTTTAAGAGTTCAGAAATCAATATTTGGTGGAATAACCCTGATTTTTAATCACAGTTTTTATGAATCTTGGCATCATGTTCTCCTCCACTAGTCTTACACACTGCTTTTGGATAACTTTATGCCACTCCTGGTGCAAGAATTCAAGCAGTTCAGCTTTTTTTTTTATGTATTTTGTGATCATCCACCTTCCTTTTGATTATATTCAAGAGGTTTACAATTTGGTAAAATGAAAGAAATTTTAAGTGCTCTCATTTTTTTCCCAAAGCTTTATCTAATATTTTCCAGTTTAATATGGTACTTTTTTGATCCAAAAGGTACGTAGGTAGGTAAGTTGGTGGGTTAGTATCTTTCCATTTAAAGAGAATTTATCTTATAGCAAAGAGAAAACAGAAAGCAAACACATGGATATCAAGTCAAACAGATGTTTTATAAAATAACATAAAAGCCAAGAAGTTGATATTTGGAATGTAATGCATCTTTATATGTTGAGAGTAATGGTTAAAAAGGTCACCACCTCTTATTGGGTAATAATTACTGCATGGGTGATTATGTTGTATTATTTAACTCTTTAACTGATGCAGGGAGTAGCTTCTCATTTGTTGAGCTACCATGTGAAAAAACTCATCCTGTGGTTGTAAAAAATATGTTTATCTGTTTTACAAGGGTCAAATTCAAGTTATGGTCACGCATCAAGCAGAGAAGACATCTAAGGAGAAGCTGAAACTGCTAAAATCAAGTTAAAAACTGTCCCAACACATTTTAAAAGTGGGAGTACAGACCGGATGTTCGAGTAAGGAATAGTGAAAGTGAAATAATGCGTTTAATAGTGAAAGTAAGAGCATTTCCACACACACAATGTGAAGGGACTGGAACTAAACAGCTCTGTGGAGCAGAAGGAGCAGTTTCCTCTGTAAGCATGAAGTCTATGTAATGTATGCTGTGATCCCGACTGTGTTTGTTCCTCTACGTTTTACTGGGAGTCATTTTTAACCTCCATAATAGGAGCTGACAGTTTTATAGACAGACGCATCACAGACACCTCCACTGTGTGGGCTCTGTGCTGAAAGCGTAGCTTGCTGGAGGTTACTGGAGGATGAACCTGCTGCTCATCCTTCCTCACAGCGTCACTGCAGTCTGTAATGTTCAGGATTTTAATTGATCTATCAATAGTTGGCCCAGAATTGCTATATTTGTGTCCAGGGCTGGACTGTGAACTAAGTTCTATCCTGGACAGGTCTACTACCATAATCACAGCATCTCCAAAGTCCATCATTCTACCTATATGCATATATCTTTTCATCTAACTCACCACTGAAGTTAATTAGAATAACCAGACACAATTCTACAAATCACATTACATACAGCCCTGGAAAAAATAAAGAGAGCACTTCAGTTTCTGAATCAGTTTCTCTGATTTAGCTATTTATAGGTTTATGTTTGAGTAAAATGAACATTGTTGTTTTATTCTTTAAACTACAGACAACATTTCTCCCAAATTCCAAACACAAATATTCTCATTTAGGGCATTTATTTGCAGAAAATGAGAAATGTCTGAAATAACAAAAAAAGATGCAGAGCTTTCAGATCTCAAATAATGCAAAGAAAAACAAGTTCATATTCATAAGGTTTTAATGGTTCAGAAATCAGTATTTGGTGCCTTTTAATCACGGTTTTCATGCATCTTGGCATGTTCCCCTCCACCAGTCTTACACACTGCTTTTGCCTTTACTCCTGGTGCAGTTCAGCTTGGTTTGATGGCTTGTGATTATTCATCTTCCTCTTGATTATATTCCAGCGTTTTTTTTTTTTTTTTTTTTTTTTTTTTTCCAGAGCTGTATTATAATGCATTCATAAGACATTATAAAGATGGCTATAAATATTTATAAAAATGCATAACCCATTATGGCATATGTAAGCTGTAAAAAAAAATATATATATATATATATATATATATATATATATATGTCATTAATAATCTAGTCCCACAATAAAGGTCTATCACTTTACTTGGACCAAAAGAGCTTTTATAATACATTGTAATATAAGAGCACCTAAAAGCTTCTTCACAGAGTATTTTGGTTTGTTTAAGTTTTTTATGTTACTACATGATTCCTTATGTGTTCCTTCATAATCTGGATCTCTTCAGTATTCATTTACAATGTAGGAAAAAAAAATAAAAGTAAAGAAACATTGTATAAGAAGGTGTATCCAAACGTTTGACTGGTGCTGAATTCAATGTATCTAATTATCTCTCTCTTTTCTTCTTCTCAGGACACACAGGCCGGTTCATCAAGGCTTTGTTCAGCACCAGTCTGCTCTTTGTGTTGGCTCACGTCTGCTTCCAGATCTGCCTCTACACTGTCCCGGGCCTGGACAATGAGCTGGGACACAACTGTGAGTGTCTCCAGATCACTGACCCGTCACTGACCCGTCACTTACACTGTCTCCATACTGTCTGAGAGTCTGTCTGTGTTATGTTTCCACTGAAAACAGCAGTCACAACATACTGAATATATCCAGTTATGGGGGAAAAAAATCAGGGCAGCTCATGAAATCGTATGTATGTTTAAAATATATTTAAATGTGTGAACATTTGAATATCGTGTGAACAGTATTGAGAGATGGGGACATTATAACTTAGCAAATAAAAACATAGAAATGTGGCCAATGGTCCCACCCATACAGCTGCTACTAAGCTATATATCCCCCTATCACTAGTGACGCGACAACACAAGGAGGGTGAAGACTAGCACACACCTCCTCTGATACATGTGAAGTCAGACTCCGCCTCTTTTTGAGCTGCTGCTGATGCTGTAGCATTGCCGAGTAGCATCACAGCGCTAACGTTCGGAGGAAAGCACAGCGACTCGGTTCAGATACATCAGCTCACAGATGCAGCCTTGTGCTGATCCACATCACCCTAGGAGTGATGAGAGGAAAGAGCACCATCTGCTGTACCCACCCAGAGAGAGCAAGGCCAATTGTGCTCTCTCGGGGCTCCAGCAGCTGATCTCCCGATCATAGTGGCAGCGCTTTAGATCGCTGGACCACTCAGTGTATTTAATGTATTTAAAACATGGTTTATTAAATAGAATGAACAGAAATGCATATTAGAAACATTTAGTATTTAGTATTTGCATAGTAATTACTGGAACAAAAAAGATGTGTTCTGTCGAGGTAAAATATAGGTAAAAGGGTTACAGCCACCGAATATGCCGCAATTGCACGTCAAATATCTTAGTTTTATGTTTTTTTTTTTTTTAAACAATTTGATTTGTATTTTGTGAAAAATTTGAATACATTCATTAGTTAGCAACACCTTGGCAACATCTCAGTAACACCTTTGCAACCATCAATCCCATTACAGTTAGAAAGTTCAGTCCGTCAAGTTTTCTGGACGTTCTTAGAACATTTTTATTTAGTATTTTAAAAGTTCTAGTAATGTTGCTTAGTTGTAATGTAATGTTTTAGTTTTTAGTTTTGGGAATGTTATAGAATTTTAACGCTTCCATAATAGCTGGGAACATTATATGCGAAACACATTTTCTGAACATTACTGGAACATTATTTCTGTAATGTTACAAGCTAACCTTCCTGAAAGATTTTTAAAATGTTGCAAAACTTTCTTAGAAAGTACCGTCCAGCAACACCTTAACAACCACCTGACTACAGCAGTGCTTTTTTTTTATTATTGTTTTTAACAAAAAGTCATGGGACACAATGAGTTCATGTCAAAGGACTTTTGGCTTGTCAGTATGTGGCTTTTATCATTTGATATTGTTTAAATGAGTATCAGATGTCTACATGTGTATATTTTCATAGTGTCCTATTTTTCACAGGACTATAAGTAAATAACTGAGTATTAAATGATTGAGGGGGAGGAGAAAAGAAGTAGTAGGTGGAGAAAGAGCCTCAGTTGATGAGTAAAGAGATGTTTTAGTCACGGTCTTTAGTCACTGTTCTTCTGGACCATCTTTTCTCTACACATTTTATATAAAAAAAAAAACACGCCATTTAAAATCTGCTGGAGGAAAACAAGCACACAATAGCTCTACAGTCATGCGTGTTAGTGAGTGACTCACGTAATGATTCAGTCTGATTTAAGCTCTTATACTGTTCCCACAACATCACAGTCCTCCCAGTACACCCTTCAGCTCAGGCTGCACCTACAGATTATTTATTCTCCATTAATATAGCATTTTTAACCGAGCCCTTCCAATGCAAAACCAGGAAATCTGTTATTTTCTTCTGTAAATCGTTTTCTTACTATCGTATTTATGGCACGCACCTTAGCAACCACCCAACAAACACTTAGCAACACCATAGCAACCAAACCCCATACCAAAGCAACCTCAACAGATACCAAAGCAACAACTTAGTAGCCAGCTAGAAACCGCTTAGCCTTACTATAACAACCAACACAGATATGATAGAAACACCTTAACAACCACCATGGATACCATGGAAGCAGCTTATCAACATCATAGCAACCACCATGGATACCATCGCAGCACCTTAGCAACCAGTTAGCAACACCATAGCAACCGCCACAGTAGTGCTGGGCGATATGGGAAAAATCATATATCACGATATGGACTTTTTTTTTTTTTTATATCACGATAACGATATATATCATGATATACCACATTTATATACATAAATTATGAATAAACTAACAAACACGAAAATAAGAGTATTCAATCTGTAATTTAAGTTTGTTTTAGTTTTAGTTAAGGAGAACTTACACTTTCAGTTTCCGTTACTTTGTTCATTTTTGTTAACAATAATACTTGGTTACTTAGCTATAGCCATAGCTTTATATAAAATAAAAATAGTATTTAAAAAATACAAACCAAACAAACCAGTCAAACATGCAGATGAGCTCTCTGCACCCGATTAAAAAAATCACACAGTGTCTTTCTGGCTTAAAATAGTTAGATACAGCTATTAAATGACATTCATTTAAAAGACCAGTGAGACGTTCTGTATGCTAAATAACAAAGAAGGCATTAACAAACTAGAAGCTAATAATCTAATAACAACATTAAATAAAAACAGAAAAATAGATATAAAATAGGAAAATAATCAACTAAACTAAGCTCAAAATGCTAAAAGAAATGTAATCTAACGAATTCTAAAAAATCTAAACGAAATGGTGAATCCTTAAAGCAGTAGCTTAAAGACAGAATATAAAGCTTAACCAGCGCTATGAGACACAACACCTATAGAACAGAATGAGCAACGGCAGTGTGGCGGTTCTAGTGAAATAATTAAAATGTAAAAATACTCGACAGAGCGCCGTGTACCACATAAAATCGGTCCAAGATCCTCAGCAAAAATAGAAAACCATGATAGAGTCCCAACCCTAACGCCAATACATTTTATCGTTGTCTACTTTATATATGCATGAATAATTGATGAAGTTACTGTAGAAATGATAGACACTTTTCTATCGTCCCCACAATATTTATCGTCATATTGCACAGCACTACGCCACAGATAGCATCGCGACACCTTAGCAACCAGTTAGCAACACCATAGCGACCGCCACAGATAGTAACAGCTTAACAACCAAATGTAGCAACAGCTTAACAACCACATTGCAACTATTAAACATCGTAGCAACCACCACGGATATACGTTAGCGATCTATGTGAGCTATATATATTCATTTCCTTAAGTAATGATGACAATGTTAATTTCGTCGACAAGTGCCCCCCCAAAGCCCCCACGCCCTAATCTTAGCACCCACAGATATTTTACCCTCACCCAGTCCCTGCTTCCCTCCCTCAGAGCCGCAGATTGAGGATCGGAGGTGGTTGGTGAGGCGGCGGCCGCAGCTATTAGCCGCTGTGATTTATTTCAGTGTGTGGTTTGGACTCGGATGCTTATTTTCCCCATCAGGTCGTCCTAAAGGAATGTAAAAACTCACTGCAGGAGTGTGTGTATAGTGGTGGGAGTGTGTGCAGCACTGGGAGTAAGCATGCCGGAGAGCACGTGCCTGCAGCCTCCCTCCAGAGAGCTGCAAAGGCTCATGGGAATTACTGTGGAGGCCTTGCCTGAGCCTTTGTTGACCATTTTTTAACTTGTCATATTTACACTTACATCCAGTTCCCAGCAGACGTGACTCGACTGCACTGTTACAAGTTATGAAGTCATCCTGGAAGCTGGAAGGAATTTTTTAATTTTTTTTTAAGGGGGAGAGGGAGAGAGAAAATAAAGGGGGGTTCGTTAGTCACCCCAGTCTCATCCAGTGGTAAACAGTTCCTGTTTAGACTTTTACACCTGGAGTTTCAGAAGTGAGATCCTCTACTTTTAATAATGTTTTCTTTATTCCAATGATCTATGAATGAGACATGAGCAATGCCGTGTTTAAGGGATAAACACATTAAATCTTAAAGGCAACATATTATCCCTCTTTTTACACAAGTTAAAATAGGTCTATGGCAGTGGTGTCCAAACTACGGCCCGCGGGCCATTTGCGGCCCGTTTCCTTTTTTGGAGCGGCCCGCGATGTATTTTAGAAATAGAATGAAAGTTGGCCCGCTGTTAAGCAGGTTCTTTTAATGTGAGATTCAAAGTTTGAACGCTAGGTGTCAGAAACGGGCCAAAGAGTCTAAAAGCGGAGAGGGTGTACATTTCTAGCGCAAAAAAAAACAGCCCAAAGAGTCTAAAAGAGGAGAGAGTGAAGTTTTAGCGCAGAAAAACGGGGTAAAAAGTCTAAAAGCGGAGAGAGTGCGCATTTCTAGCTCAGAAAAACGGGCCAAAGAGTCTAAAAGAGGAGAGAGTGAAGTTTTAGCACAGAAAAACGGGGTAAAAAGTCTAAAAGCGGAGAGAGTGCGCATTTCTAGCTCAGAAAAACAGGCCAAAGAGTCTAAAAGCGGAGAGGGTGCGCATTTCTAGCGCAAAAAAACGGCCAAAGTGTCTAAGAGCAGAAAGAGTGTTCCGTTTTGCGCAGAAAAAGGGCAAAAGAGTCTAAAAGTTTCCGTAATTAAGGAGTTTGATATTAAGAGACATCATGAAATGAAACATCATTTTGAAAAATCTTAGTTTACACAACACTGTCAAAGATAAAGATAGTAAGTCAAGTAAAATGGTGTGTAAATAAAAGTAATCAGGAAAATGTATTATTTAAAGTGGTATATTTCATTATATGTTTTATTACAGAGTCTGTGGCCCGTGACTTCAACTATATTTCTCCTTCTGGCCCCCAACAAACAAAATTTGGACACCGCTGCTCTATGGGCTGCACAAAACATGTTCATGAAGTTCTTTACACAAAATCACTCTCACATAAAGATAAAGCAGATCTCAGTATCTCTTTTCTTTTCTTACTAGTTTCAGTCAGTTTCAGAATGAGCCGTTTAGGGCTCTGTCACTTTTATGCAAATAAGCTGTTGCTGGCCATGCCATGTTTACACTGCTTGTGAGCTTTGCTGAATGACTAAACTTAAACAAGCTAGTTCATACTTAACTGCGATAGAAGCAAAAAATTTAACACTCATTTAATACATATTTTGAGGTATATACATCTTCCTCATCTGCTGACTTGCCACAGACAGTAGCTACAGATCCCTCCTTCAGACAAAGTCAGTATATCCGTTGTTTGACATCTGCTTTCTTTCTGTCTCTACAGGTAGCTCATGGGAGAATTTGGCAAGGCACATTGGCGTGTCCAGGTATGTAGATGTGTGCTTCCTTACACCTTGTGCTTCCTTACACTTGTGCGCCATAACATTAGAACCACCTCCTTGTTTTTACATATAGGAACACTTTGTAGTTATTTAATTACAGACGGTAGTTCTGTATCTGTTTCTCTGTTTACTTTATTTTTATCATTCTTTCACTCTGTTTATCAATACTAAGAACCGCACAGGAAAGAAAACCACCACAGATCAGCTTTTTTTATATCATTATAATTATAATTATTATTATTATTATTTGTGTGGTGTGTGGTTATTCTCAGCACTGCAGTGATTAGCATGGTAGTGGTGTATGAGGTTGTGTTGGTGTGTGTTGTGCTGGTACAGTGAGTGGATCAGATACAGCAGCAGTGCTGCTGGAGTTTTTAAACACTGCTGGACTGAGAATAATCCACCAACAGCGTCCTGTAGGCAGTGTCCTGTGGGCACTAATGAAGAACTACTTCTGTCTCTGACTTTACTTTATCTACAAGGTGTTTCAGCTGTAGGTAGGAGTGTTTATTATAGAGTGGAGGACAGTGATTAAGTGATTAAACACAGTGTTTAAAAACTCCAGCAGCACTGCTGCTGTATCTGATCTAGTCACTGTACCACCAGCACAACACACACTAACACAACCTCATACACCACCACCACCATGCTAATCAGTGCTAATCACTGCAGTGCTGAGAATAATGCTATGGATAATTGTTCTTTTATTTTGATTTATTTATATTCATAAATCATTTTAAATGCCAAATTCTTCAGGCTTCCTCTGGATGAGCCCTGGACAGTGGTGCGTCTCCTGGCTCCTGATCTGGGTGTCTTCATCATCTCTCTGATCACTATGGTCTTGTGCAACCGCTTGGTGAAGAGTCGAGAGGAAGGACCCACAGCCCAGAACTCCACAGCCAATCAGGAGGTGAGTGGAGCTGAATACAAATGTGTAGTGTGACATCCTATAATAAAATAACCTTAAATAATCATTATCTTCACTGACCACTGACTTTATGTTTATTTGAGTTTATTGATTCTAATGTTATATAGAGTTAATTACAGGTAGACACTCTCACTGACCACTGACTGTATGTGTATTTGTGTTTATTTAAGGGTTTAGTATTCTAATGTTATATAGAGATAATTACAGGTAGACACTCTCACCGACCACTGATTTTATTAATGTTTATTTGGGTTTAGTATTCTAATGTTATATAGAGTTAATTACAGGTAGACACTCTCGCTGTTTACTGGCTTTATGTTTATTAGGTTTAGTATTCTAATGTTGTGTAGAGTTAATTACAGGTAGTCTCTCTCACTTAGCACTGACTTTATGTTTATTTGGGTTTATTCTAATGTTATATAGAGTTAATTACAGTTAGACACTCTCTTACTGACCACTGACTTTATGTTTACTTGGGTTTAGTATTCTAATGCTATGTACAGAGTTAATTATTGTCACTGCCGACTGACATTGTGTTTATTCAGGTTTAGTATTTTAATGTTCTATAGAATTAAGAGACTATATATATATATATATATATATATATATATATATATATATATATATATATACAGTGAGTCCAAGAAGTATTTGATCCCTTGCTGATTTTCTTCGTTGGCCCACTAATAAAGACATGATCATTCTATACTTTTAATGGTAGATGTATTCTTACATGGAGAGACAGAATATTAAAAAGAAAATCCAGAAAATAAATCTAAGGAATATATATAAATTGATTTGTATTTCATGGAGTGAAATAAGTATTTGATCCCTTAGTATTCATTAGCAGTTCTGGCTTTTACAGACCAGTTAGACACTCCCAATCAACTTGTTACCTGACCTGAAGCCACCTGTTCTCACTAATCACTTGTGTGAAAAACACCTGTCCACAGAATCAGACAGATCACACAGATTTCAAGTCTCCAACATGGGTAAAACCAAAGAGCTGTCACAGGACCTCAGAGTCAGAATTGTTGACCTTCACAAAGCTGGAATGGGCTACAAAAAGATTAGTAAGGTGTTGGATGTGAAAGTAACAACTATTGGTGCAATTATCAGAAAGTTTAAAGAGTATAACAAGACAATCAACAGACCTCGGCCCGGTGCTCCAAAGAAGATTTCGCCTCGTGGGGTGGCAATGATGCTGAGAACGGTCAGAAATCGTCCTGCAACCACTCGGCAGGAGTTAGCAAATGACCTGAAGGCAGCTGGGACCACAGTTTGCAAGGAAACAATTGGCAACACTTTGCGCAACAATGGATTCACATCCTGCAGTGCCCGAAAGGTACCCCAGCTGAAGAGAGCACATGTGGAGGCGCGCCTCAAGTATGCCAATGATCATTTGAAAGATGAACCAAGTTATTGGGAGAAGGTTTTGTGGTCAGACGAGACCAAAATTGAACTTTTTGGCCTCAACTCCACCCGCCATGTGTGGAGGAAGAAAAATGCTGCCTATGACCCCAAGAACACTGTGCCCGCCGTCAAGCATGGAGGTGGAAGCATAATGTTTTGGGGGTGTTTCTCTGCCAAGGGTACAGGGCTACTTCACCGCATCACTGGGAAGATGGATGGATGGAGCCATGTACCGCACAATCCTGAGGGACAACCTCCTCCCCTCTGCCAGGGATCTGAAAATGGGCCGTGGTTGGGTCTTCCAACATGATAACGACCCTAAACATACAGCAAAGGCAACAAAGGATTGGCTCAAGAAAAAATCACATTAAGGTCATGGAGTGGCCCAGCCAGTCGCCAGACCTCAATCCGATCGAAAATCTATGGAGGGAGCTGAAGGTCAGAGTTGCCAAGCGACAGCCCACCAACCTTCATGATTTAGAGAGGATCTGCAAAGAAGAGTGGGCCAAAATTCCCCCTGGTGTGTGTGCTAAACTTGTGGTTAACTACAACAAACGTCTCACCGCTGTGCTTGCAAACAAAGGCTTTGCCACTAAGTATTGAGTGTGTTTGGCAAGAGGGATCAAATACTTATTTTCCTCATTGAAATACAAATTAATTAAAAATATATTCTTTAAAATTATATTCTGGATTTTTGTCTTGATATTCTGTCTCTCCATGTTAGAATATATCTACCATTAAAAGTGCAGAAGGATAGTGTCTTTATTAGTGGGCAAACAAAGAAAATCAGCAAGGGATCAAATACTTTTTGGACTCACTGTATATATATTTTTTATACACTGAGGTTATAGTTTTAGTGTGGGTGTATAGTGTATCCGTGTATCTCTGGCTGTGTTCTGGAAGCCTCCGTGGGGGAAGTGGAAGAATGATCACGTCATGGAGAGTTAAGGCGGGATTTTGCAGTTTGAAGTCGTGACAGCATCAATATTTTACCACTGCTGCTCTCAGCAGCCAGAAACCCTGAAGACGCTTTCACATGGCATCCCGAGCATCAAAGCAGCGCTTTGTTTTCATTTCTGGGCCGTGAATGCAGACGCACACACACACACACACACACACACACACACACACACACACACACACGCGCGCGCACGCACACACACACACAGTTGTGCACAGTTGCTAAAGAAAGGAGGCCAAAGAATGAATAGAGATGAGAGAGAGAGAGCGGAAAATAGGAAAACAGGCAGTGGGTTGTGGAACCTACACTGTATATATTTAAGCATATAGTTAACATAACAGCTCTCCTCTAGTATGCAGTAGTGTAGTGTTTTCAGTACACTCATAGGCTATGTTCACACATATCTCAATATTTTAACTGCCTTATTCATGTACTACACAAAAATCTGAAAATCATTTGCTGATTCAAAATCTAAAGATATAACATTTATGTCTGTATTTAAACCTGAAGTCTAGCTTTTATCAATTTTCACCTTACAGTACAATTTTCAGTGAAACAAAGCACACATTTTTAAAATCTTTAAAGCTTTTTAAAAACGTTTTCGGGCTGTTTGAGTGAGCAAAATCTGTTCAGAATGATGTTGATTAACATTGCAACACTGAAGAAGCATATACAGGGGTTGGACAACGAAACTGAAACACCTGTCATTTTAGTGTGGGAGGTTTCATGGCTAAATTGGAGCAGCCTGGTGGCCAATCTTCATTAATTGCACATTGCACCAGTAAGAGCAGAATGTGAAGGTTCAATTAGCAAGGTAAGAGCACAGTTCTGCTCAAAATATTGCAATGCACACAACATTATGGGGACATACCAGAGTTCAAAATAGGACAAATTGTTGGTGCACGTCTTGCTGGCGCATCTGTGACCAAGACAGCAAGTCTTTGTGATGCATCAACTATCAAGAGCCACGGTATCCAGGGTAATGTCAGCATACCACCAAGAAGGACCAACCACATCCAACAGGATTAACTGTGGACGCTGTAAGAGGAAGCTGTCTGAAAGGGATGTTCGGGTGCTAACCCGGATTGTATCCAAGAAACATAAAACCACGGCTGATCAAATCACAGCAGAATTCAATGTACACCTCAACTCTCCTGTTTCCGCCAGAACTGTCAGATCTGAGCCACATTGAGCAAAAATCACTTTGACTGTATTGTGCGAAGTGTAAAGTTTGGTGGAGGGGGGATTATATTCGGCCCCTTGGTTCTGGTGAATGCTTCATCATACCAAGAGATTTTACACAATTTCATACACCGGACTTTACGAGGACAGATTGGGGACGACCCCTTCCTGTTTCTTAGTGACTTTGCACTATTGGACAAATCACCATAGACATAAGGCGTGAAAATAGACGTGTTGGTGGTGTGTAAGATAGCAATGAGCATTGCAATGCGCCTTTCACTGAGTTCTTTCGTTTTTAGTTCCCTACTAAACGAGTGACTAAGAGAGACTCCCCCATATGATTCACTCACTCTCTCACTCACATACATCAACCCCCCCCCCCCCCACACACACACACACACACTTAAAACACTAAAAACACTGCCATTAAAACAGATCAAGGCCAGAAGTCAGTAGAAATAGCCGATCCTGACTGTAGTTAATAGTGTTTGTTCTTTATGTTGGAGGTAAAAGTTTCATTTCCTCTCCTCACTTTTCTTTTTCTTCTTCTTCTTCTTTTTACTCTTCCTTCCATCTGCTGCTCCGCTGCCCGACGCCAACAACTTCCTCCCGCCGCTGCCAGGCAACCCGTCAACAAACACAGGTCGAGCTGCCGAGCGCCAGCTCAGAAATATACAGCCGTTATTAGATCAGGCATTAACATCTGCCCTGCTGAAATCACCCACTGCACACACGCACACACACACACACACACACACACACTCTCAGCACCTTACACACACTCTCAGCACCTGTAGTTGTGAAAGTTTCTATGGTCCGGATCAGTTGATGAGTTTGTTTATTTGGAGAGTTTCTCCCTCTGTTTGGTTTGGTTTAACACAGGCATAAACCTAAACGCACCAAAATGCACACCAATAAACCATAACAGCACATCGTCTCCTCTGATTGGTCACAGCTGTCCGGCATGTGAACGAGAAAGGAAGTAGCTGCTTTAACACAGAATGAGTCGACTGGCTGCGAGCAGTGGATGCTGCACAGACCATGTAAACAGCATGGAGCAGCAGAGACAGCGTTTGTTCATAGCTGTGGTGATTAGCATTATCTAGCTCATATATCAATATTAAACATGTGCTTTATCTGCAGTTTAGCTCAAATAAAAGGTGTGTAAGGATTGTATTTTGAAACCAGATTATGTTTTAATTAATATCTGGCTAATATATCAAATTAAACTGCGCCTTATCAGCAGTTTAGCTTAAATAAAAGGACTATATTTTTAAAAGCTGAGTCGGATTGAGACCGGATCACTTTCTCACCACACATGAACCTCACCCGAGCGCAATTACTGTTTTCACACCTGCTCAAGTGAACTGCACTAAATGTACAAATCAACTAGAGTCTGTTTTAACTGGACCAAATAGTACATTTGAAAATGCCCTAAATTTAACTCCAAATCAGAAAAAAATAGACAGTGTGGAAAATGCAAATAAAATAACAATGCACTTATGGCTGCAGCTATCGAATAGTTTAGTAGTTCAGTATTCTACTGAAAATTCCTTTGATTAATCAAGTAATCGGATAAAACGTTTTTGCTTGGTTAAAGAATGATCATAAATACACAAGAGAAAATAAGATATTTCAGTTAATAATGATCAATTGGATCAGTTGGTTCCCTTTTTTAAATAAGTTTTATTTCTTAAATTAGATGTTTATAGCAACAAGCTGTATTTTCTTTAGTCTAGAATCATTTTTTTAATAGCAAGCACAAATAAATTATTTTGTCATATTATTTCTTGTATCAAAAATGTAAGTTATTAATAAATAAAAAATCTCTTATCTTTACTTCCTACATCACTCAATGTAACCTTTTTACAGATTAAGTAAACTCTGCATGAAATGAAGTTAACCCTAAGGGCATCTTGTCACCATCATAATACACAAGCTCCACATTCGAAAGTAGTCATTATTAACAGAAGCCAAAATACGCACCAATAATCCACGTGAGCACATTGTCTCCTCTGATTGGTCAGAGCTGTCTGGCGTGGGAGCAAGAAAGTAAATATAGTGAGAAGATCCTGTGTTCAGGTGTGTATTTCTGTGCAGTGTGAAACTGCTTTAACACAGAATGCTGAAAATTTACCGCTGCGCTTTTAACCCTTGTGTGGTGTTCATATTTTTGTTACTCGTTTACTTTGTTACTTGTATTTAATTCAGCAAAATTAAGCAATTTTACATTAAAATGCTTTACACATGCTCGCTTCACCTAAATTGCAAGCAATATAAACAGCTTACATGGTTAATATTTGCCCTTTACCTTTCTTATGTTACATTTCTTTCAAAAAGTGCTACTCTTTTTTTATTAGCTTTTTAATAAAATGTAAAAGAAAATGAATTAAACTCAAGATATGAGTAGAACATTTGTTTAGTTTCAAATTTACAAATGAAGCAATGTTTATTAGCCCTTGGCCAAACATACTGTATGTAATATAAATGTTTGGGGGGGGGTGTACAGTGTGTGTTTATCGAAAATGTGTTTTGATATATGTTTTTCGCAAAAAATGAGCCAATGCCAATGAGTTTGGGTTAGAAAAAATATTTTTTTAGTATCATTTGATGAAAAATGAAAACAGGTGCTCAGTGTGTAAACAGCATGGAGCAGCAGAGTCTGTTTGATAACGCCCTAAATTTAACTCCAAATCAGAAGAAATAAAGAAATAATAAAATGCAATGTGTAAAATGCAAATATACACTATATATGCACTTATGGCTGCAACTATTGGATAGTTTAGTAATCAAGTATTCTACTAAAAATTCCTTTGATTAATCAAGTAATCGGATAAAACTTTTTTTTTTTACACAGAACAATGAAAATTGTTGCTGCGCTTTCAAACACAGTGTTTTCAATGGGACGTGCAAACACAGATTTCCGCGTAGTGAACAGAGTCGCGTGGCTGTGAGCAGTGAACGCTGCACATACTGCGCTCAGTGTGTAAACAGCATGGAGCAGCAGAGACAGCATTTGTTCATAGCTGTGGTAATTTGCATTATCGGGCTAATATATCAAATTAAACTGCTGAAAAATATATCAGATCATATAATAGACCTCAACTTTCGACAGTAGTCATAATTAACAGAAACCTAGTCCTCCACAGGGCTAACGTTATATTATTAAAATACATTAACATTAATTTTATCTTGTCTCGGGTCCTCTGCTCTATTCTGGGAGTCTGAGGAGGAAGAGATGTTGTAAGGAATACACGTCATGATGTTCTTCTGTTTTTCTCCCTGTTCAGTCTGAAATGCTCCCACACTTTCCTTATTTTCTGTCTTTTTATTACGTTTATTGTTTTTCATCGCCTCTTCAGTCTTCCTGCTCCTAAACCAAGCATCTTCTTCTTTGGCGCTGTGCCAAATTAAAAGTAGGCCGTGTGATTCCTCAAGGCAGAAAAAAATTCTGCCTCGAGGAGTACATTTTTTTATCAATGTACTCAAGTTACTTAAGAAGTTGTTTCACTCCTAAATGCAGTGTTTCTTACGTTTTCTTTGAGTGTCAACTTTGGACGGTCCTTCTCATTCTCTGTTTTTCTTTATTTCTTTATTCAATTTATTTTCTACATTGTAGATTAAGATTAAGGTCCCACTTTATAATAAGTGTCCCTAAGTACCATGTAGTTACATGGTAACAATCCTTGTAATTACAGTGTAACTACTGATGAAGTACACATTGTTACAGATTAACAACAGAGGTACAGGGTATGTAATTACACATGTGTATTAAGGTTAATTATGACTTGTGTAAGTACACATGTGTACCAGGGTGAGCGTACTTACACATGTAATAGAGCAAGTGTACTTACACATGTCAAAACTAACCTTAATACTCATGTGTAATTACATAACCTGTACCTCTGTAGTTAATCTGTAACAATGTGTACTTCATCAGTAGTTACGCTGTAGTTACATGGTGATTTGAGGTGATTTAATTGGGATGAGCTGGAGCTTCACAGCGTGAAGGAAAAGCAGCAACTATTGTTCAGCACTTCCAGAAACTCCTTCCTTCAAGACGCTGAGAAAACTATTCCAGGTGACTCTCCCTCACGAAGACACTGAGATTAAAATCTCACCTAGAGTGTGCAGATCTGTCCTCAAAGATAAATCTGCTACTTATTTAGAAGAATCTAAAGTATTAAAAATTCCCAAAAGTCCAAACTTTTGACTGGTAGTGTATATCCATCCCTGCATTTCAGCTCTGCAACACATTCCAAAAGGGTGTTGCTTCAACTGATCTAGTAGGTGTGGCTCTGCTGACTTGCCTCAGACAGTAGGTACAGATCCCTCCCTCAGACGAAGTCTGCTGGCTAATCCTGCTGTGTATACTGCCTAAGGTTCTCAAGCAGCAGACCGAAATGGTGTTTCTTCTACTGACATAGTGGGTGGGCCTCTGGTGGGAGTTGAGGGGTAAAGGGTGGTGCCAATGTGGTTCTACACAGGTAACCTTTTATTGTGATGTCACAATAATTAATGATCCAGCCAACCAGTTAATAGAAACAAATGATTCCTGAAACCAAACTCTCTTTACTGATTCGCAGAAAACAAATGGATAGAATTTTCTAGGTGCTTGGAGTGTTTATTATAGGGGTAGTCGAGACCCGAGGAATGGATGTATAAGCTGATAAGTTGTGTTACGTTGATCAGATAAAGCATGAAGTATGTAATCTTATAAAAGTCTAATTTTAAGTAGTTTAGGGTTGATTTAAACAAGTGTTTGTTAGTTGATCCCTCAGGCTTTGCTCAGCTAAAGCAGTGTACAGTCACTCTGTGCTCATGTGTTTTCTGTGTGGTTGGGAGTGTCCAGCCATTCCAACAATGCTGCATTCACACACACACACACACACACACACACACACACCTTGGCCTGCAGCTCTACCACCAGCCACTGGGTACTTTGTAAAACACTATGTGAGCCTGTTTAGTCCTGCCATCATCCTAATACCCTTTACTATATTATATAGATGTATTACACACAGAGTGATTAAACGATCACTAATTTAAACATTTATTTATTTTATTATTCATGAAAACCCAAAAAGTCAGTGTCTCAGAAAATTAGAATATTATATAAGACCATTTGGTACTTTTGGCAGTGTGGGAAGTGTGCCAAGTCCTGCTGGAAAATGAAATCCACATCTTCATAAAAGCAGAGGGAAGCATGAAAAGCTGTACGATTTTCTGGGACTTTGGACTTGATAATAAAACACAGTGGACCAACACCAGCAGATGACATGTCTCTCCAAACCATCACTGATTGGTGGAAACTTCACACTAGACCTCGAGCAGTTTGGACTGTGTGTCTCTCCACTCTTCCTCCAGACTCTGCTCCCTTGATTTCCTTCAAATGAAATGTAAAATTTACTGATGATCAGTGATGGTTTGGAGAGACATGTCATCTGCTGGTGTTGATCCACTGTGTTTTATTATCAAGTCTAAAGTCAGCGCAGTTTTTTTTCCAGACAATCTTTCAGCACTTCATGCTTCCCTTTGCTGCTGACAACTTTTATGTAGATGCAGATTTCATTTTCCAGCAGGATTTGGCACACTGCCCACACTGCCAAAAGTACCAATTGGTCTTATGTAATATTCAAATTTTCTTAGGCACTGAGTTTTGATATTTCATTGGCTGTAATCCATAATCATCAACAATAAAATAAATAAATGCTTAAAATAGATAGTTCTGTATGTAATACATCCATATAATATATGAGTTTCATATTCATATTATGATATGTATATATATATATATATATATATATATATATATATATATATATATTTAGATGCACTAGTATAACAAGGTCATTAGATTTAATAAATAATAATAATAATAATAATAATAATAATAATAATAATAATAATAATAATAATAATAATAATAATAGTTAATATATAATAATAATAATAATAATAATAATAATAATAATAATAATAGTTAAAAACTGTTATAATTCTCCCGTGGCTGAATGCAAACAATCCCATTTTACAATCCCATTATTTTACTCTTGATTTTAGAAAAAAAATATATAATAATAATTAGCAGGTGTCCCAACACTTTTGTCCATATACTATATATATATATATATGTGTGTATAAAACGCTGTTTTTTACTGTAGCAGAGCCGTCAGGGTACAGTAGTGTACTGTGTGCTGCAGGTGGGACTCACATGGAACAGTGTACATTCTGCAGAGTCAGAGAGAAAGCCTCTGTCTGGGTTTGATGTGGGCAGGACGTCCTGCAGGGTCTAATGGGGATCAGCTCTGGAAGCGGGACGCTGACTCCGGTCACGCTGTTTTACTGTGTCTACATAAGAAAACACTGAAACCACCCTGTTACGTTTCAGGGATGGATTGACTGTCTGTGTAGATTAGGTAATGGTAATTTAGTCAGTATTTAATGTCATCGAAATTATGATTTTGAGGTATCATGACCAAATTAGGGTCATGCAACATCTAGGGTTGCAAACACATTAAAGCTAAATTAATTACAGCAAAGTAAATGGCTATAGTCTACGTGTTTTCGAACCAGAATAGAGTACACCACTTGTGAAGCAAGTTTTTGCGAACTAGTCCTAGGGATTCTGCCTCGAAAAATATAAACTGATAAATCCCATTAAAAAAAAAAACTATTTAATAAAACAAATCTATAACATGAGAATGTTTAATAAAAAAAAATACCAGGTGACTCTTCTGCTCTCCCCACAAGCAGAAAGTTGATTGGATAATCCACTTTACTCCACCTGATCAGAACTCCTCAGCAAGAAAAAAAATAACTCACTCGCTCGCAGGCGCGCTCTCTCTATCTCTCTCTACTCCCAAAACAACCCTGCCTCAAAACTACGGCAAACCCCAGGGGACAAAAAGCATTGCCAACTTCCCCCATCAGTTTTACCCACAACATAATTAAGTCTGATACAGTAATAATATTAAATAAAATAAAGCTGCTGTTTTTTAAAAAAAGCTGATATTCTGGCCAAGTTCAGCAAACATTTCTCCATATATTGTACGATTTATCATTCATGTGTTTATTATTATGACAGGCAGGCCTAAATCTAATATAAATAAAATCAAATAGAATAAATATAGCATTTTGAAACAAAGTGAACATACAGATTCACATTAATAGACTCGATATGTTAAATTATTGAGGGTGTTTTCATTTATTTTATGACAGGTTGATAATGTAATTATTGTGACAGGCCTATTTAAAACAATACATATTGTTGAAATATAATAGTATGTGTAATTTGGTTTGTCTTTCAATTGTTGATAAAACACTGACAGAACTACTATACGCTTTTTCAGTAAACAGAATAAAACACTGAATCATAACACAAGTTAAAAATGGCGACGGTCTGGACCTTTTTTCTAACCTGACCAAACTGAATTCTAATTAGATATCCCTGGTTTATATTCTGTATTCAATGTTCTGTACGGCCCAAAGAGGAGGCGAGGTTTGCAAACACATTAAATTAATTTACGTTCACATTACAAGCCGCATTGCGGTCCTGAGGCAAGGTGGGCGAGACCATGAATACTATTTCACAGGTTGACATAGACAGATTTTAGCAGCAGGAGACCTTTATCTTTATTACCTTTACAAGAGAACGCACAATAAAAAATATTACATCAGATAATATGAAATCTATCATTAATTATTTATTATTAATCTGATACATTTCAGAGCAAAACCTGTAAAAGCAGTGTTGGATGAGTTGCGTGGTCAGAGACGGGTTGTATTAATGTGGCTGTGAGGAGAGAGCTGCAGAAACAGCGTGTTCGATCACATTAAACTGAGGAATGTAGAACCACTGTGAACTCGCTGACCTTTCACTGGAATCACGAGACGGACGGTAGAGTGGACACCCAACTCAGAGCTGTCCAGATATAGATCAGTATCTGTTTAATAATTCTTATTAATCTGATAATTACAGAGTACAGTAAATCAGGTTTCTGAAGGTTTAGACTAGTTTGGTTGGTTCAGGTTTGGTGGTGTGCAGTCTGTGCAGTTCTCATTTGCATGAGCCGTTAGTTAGGTCAGTTAGGAAAAGAGAGAGATAGAGTTAGAATGAAAGTTAGAAAGAGATAAAAAAGAAGTTGCAGTAGTTGTAATGTATTTTCTTAAATGTGTGAATGTGCAGTAATATATGAATGATTATTGAAAGGATTAGTTTATTGATTAAAAATGTACTGTAACTGAAAGAAGGCTTTAGTACCTTGTTGGCGTCTATAACCAGTGTTGGGCACGTTACTTTGAAAAAGTAATTAGTTATAGTTACTAGTTACTTCTCCACTACAAAAGTAACTTGCTACCAGTAAAAGTAACTATTGCGTTATTTTTGTTATTCGCCCCGTTAAAAAGAATGAACAAAAGAGAATTAATTATGTAATTACTATTATTAATAAAAAAAAAAAACGAAAATAAACCCAAATTGTTGACAAAAATATAATCTAATGAATTTCAAAAAAAAAAAAAAGAAATTCTCCCCACAACTAAAGAAAATTACAAAGACTTGTAATACTGAAAAAAAAAAAAACGGAAAAACTAAATAAGCGTCTGAGGATGAAATTAAGCAAACCAAACCACACTCAAAGGAAAAAAAAAAAATATATATATATATATATATATATATATATATATAAACAAAACAAAATAATGGACAAAAACAACAATCTAATGACCGTTAAAATGGATTAAACTGTATTAATATAAAAGTTTAACAGCTGGATCAAACAGCTTCACCAAGGAGGAAAAAAGGAAAACTGGAGCAGCTAAAGAGAGCTTCACGTCCTTAAAACGGAACTTGGCCTGTCCACGTCTAAAAACATTACAACAATTCTCTCATTAACCTCTACAAATTCTACAAATATCTAACAATTAAAAAAATATGTAACAGGCATTCCTATATTCCTATATCCTAATAATATTACTCCTACCTGGAGTAAAGCTGTGGAACAGTGAAATGGTGGTGATAGGTAGAGATAACTGAATCACTGAATCACACGCACACTTGCGCCTTTGTCTGTATGCGCGAAGTAAAAAAAAAAGTTAATTGAGCGGCTAAAGTAACGTGCAGTAACGGGGTGTGGGAAATGGTAACAGGTTCTGTATGGCATCCTTCAGCATGTTTAAATACAGATACAGTTACAGTTGGGCATGTAGATCCTGCTCTACACTCATAGGTTGCTAAAGCTGTGTCCCAGCATGTTTTATAAATGCTTAATTGGTTATAAATCTGGAGACCAGGCAGGCTAAATAAGCGTTGTAATCTAGTGGATACATTATTGGGAAACTCTTGCTGTGTGTGCTATATATATGAGTGGTTTGTTTCATGTTACACCCAAAACACAAGCACTGTGTCAGTTGTCATTTCCTTTAAGAGGCAGGTGCACACTGACTTTGGCACATTGCTATCTTAACAGCGCAACGCTTTTGCGCGTCTTAGTTGAGGATACTGAGGATGCCTCACTTCCAGACCACCACGCCCATCAGTGTAGATTTATTTCTAAACTCTGATGATGTTTCAGTGCCGTGGACACAGGGCGTGAAAAACTGTTGGCATGGTTTAAGATAGGAATGAGCATCGTGATGTAATATTATTTCAGGCAGAAGCAATGTATTGATGGCAGCTGCAAAACAACATACTACACAGATAATCCCCAGTAATAGACCATAAACACAAATATGAGGTTTTATACATGAGGTGTTGACTAACATTAAGTCACAATTGTATTTGCAAGAATAAGAGGGTAGGTGTCACTAATAAAGTGGCCAGTAAGTGGAAGCACAATGCAATGTAGGTGTTTCTGATAAAGGGACCAGTCAGTGGAAGCACAGGGCAGTTTAGGCGTTTCTAATAAAGTGTCCAGTAAGTGGAAGTTTCAGGTATGGGTAGGTGTTTCTAATAAAGTTTCCAGTGAGTGGAAGCACAAGGCATTGTAGGTGTTTCTAGTAAAGTGGCCAGTAAGTGAAAGCACAGGATTTTAGGTGTTTCTATTAAAGTGGCCAGTGAGTAAAAAAACACAATGTCCGGTAGGTGTTTCTTATAAAGTAGCCTGTAGGTAAAATTGCAAGATACTGTAGGTGTTTCTAATAAAATGGCCAGTAAGTGAAAGTACAGAATAGTAGGTGTTTCTAATAAAGTGGCCAGTTAGTAGACACACAAGGTCCTGCAGGTGTTCCTAATAAAGTGGCCAGTAAGTCAAAATAGAAGGTGTTGTAGTTGTTTCTAATAAAGTGGCCAGTAAGTGGAAGCACAATCTAAGGTAGGTGTGTCTAAGAAAGTTGCCAATGAGTGGAAGTTAAGGATTGTAGGTGTTTCCAATAAAGTGGCCCGAAATTGGAAGTACAATGTGGTTGGTGTTTCTATTAAAGTGGCCAGTGAGTAAAATTACAAGATATAGGTAGGTGTTTCTAATAAAGTGGCCAGTAAGTGAAAGTACAAGGTGGTAGGTGTTTCTAAGAAAGTGGCCAGTGAGTAAAATTACAAGGTATTGTAAGTATTTCTAATTTAGTTGCCAGGGAATGGAAGGTCAGGATGGTAGGTGTTTCTGATAAAGTGGCCAGTGAGTGGAAATTCTAGAAGGTATAGTATCACTTCACCACCTGTGTGATGTATCTGTGATTTTGGGAGGATGACACAGGCCTTTATGTTCAGGCAGATGACATCACTCTCCACGTTTCCCAGCCTATCACAGAGCTTTGTTCTGTCTGTTTGATGAGCTTAGTGAATTCTTTGATGTGGATGTGTGCTCTGACTCACACTGATATTCCAGTATCAATAATGGGTATTAATGGGTAGACACTAATCTCTGGGAAGAACAAATACGCCTTTGACTCCATCATGATATAAGACTTTATTCTTATTGGGGTTAGATGATTTTTTTTTACTTAAGTAAAGACCTGTAACTAAGAGAATATGAGACAAATAAAATAATGAGTACAACACAGATTTGGGATGTGTTGCATCAATTGAAACCATAGCAGTTTCCATAAAACAAACAGACAACAACATATTGTGCCCTATTCTATCAATCCATGGGTGAACTGTGAACCATGCAGCTTCATTTAGAGTGTGACAGTGTGTCTTTGCTATCGTAACGATGGGAAAAGTATTCTCGAAATGCACAAAAGGCATGTACTAATTCTCTTAATCATGGGTGTGTTCTGGGTGTATAAACCAATAAACCAATCAGTGTGTCACTTGCCATTCCCTTTAAGAGTCAGATGCACTCTGACTTTGGCGGATTACTATTTTAACGGCGCAGCTACCTGGACGTGTATAACGCTTTTTAGCATGGGAACTGACCCAGTTATTCACGCTTTGAAGGTGTGGGAGCAGGTAATGTAACTTTATTTTGTATTCTGTTTATTGTTAATGCAAAAGTTGGGTCAGTGCAATGCTGCGATGCATCTGTGTTGCCAAGATAGCAATTAACATCTGACTCTTGGCATTTCTCAAGGTTGTTTTCAGTCAGTGGCGCACCTGTGATTTCTTTTGCCAAGATAGCAATACGCCATTTTAAAACCACCACACCCTTTGATGTAGAAATGTCTCTGAGTAATACATTTCTAAATGTATCCTCATTCTAGGAGTCTGGTACAGATGAGGAGGAAGAGGAGGAGGATGATGAAGATGGGGAGGAAGATGAAGATGATGAGGAGGATGGGAGGCAGTCATCCAGTGCTCTTGAGGAAGAGTCCGGCAGAGCCGCTCTGCTGGCCGCCCGTCTGAGAGCCACGGCACAGCGCTTCCTCAGGAACATCGGCCGGCTGCTGGCCGTCACCCTGCTGGCACTGGCTGGTGAGAAAATACAAAAATGCTTCCTATTCTTTCAGTGATACACAGCATATATGTCAGAATGCATATGGACACTATAACTATTAAATATTTTCAACTACTCTAAGTTGCTGACACAAACATGAAAATGCCCACACACACCGTTCCTGTATTGTATTTTTCGCACTATAAGGCGCACTGGATTATAAGGTGCATTATGCGAAGCTAGTAAGGAACAGGGGTGTCGCCATGTTTTCCTTCTAATTCAGCCACCTAGTGGTGAGACCTGTAAAGCTGAGCTAAGTTAAGTAAACAAAGTTAAGTAAACAAAACTGTAATTAAACAAAACCAGATTCCGCTAAGGCTGGGTGCAGAAGCATTAGCATTAGCGGCTAACCGCTAATGCTCGCCATGGTTAGCGGCTAATGCCACCCATCAGTGCTACACTAAGGAATCCTGAGTGTTCCGGTAAGCCAGGGTGACATTGCCTAGCGGTTCATCCACAGTAAATATGAAGGCTACAGGCTGGTAATACTCATCTCTGTACAGCAAGAGTAAGCAGCTAATAGTAATAGGAGGTGCGACAGGCAGTAATGCCTAGCAGGCTTAACAGCTACCTGTATAATCCTGCTCCAGCAGTGCTAGTCAGGGTTAGCAGCAGCCTATAGCCCACTTATACTTGTCTCTGAACGGCTAAAGAGCTAGCACTTAGCACGGTTAGCTTCTAATGCTAATGCTGCCCCAGCAGTGCTAGCAGGGGTTAACAGCAGGCTACAGGCCGATAATACTCTTCTCTGAACGGCGAAAGAGTTGACCCTTAGCGCAGATAGCAGCTAATGTTGCTCCAATGGTGCTAGCCGGGGTTACCATCAGGCTACCGTCCAATAATACTCACCCCTGAACAGCGAAAGAGCTAGTGCTCAGCACGGTAAGCAGATAATGTTAATACTGCTCCAGCAGTGCTAGCCAGGGTTAGCAGCAGGCTACCGTCCGATAATACTCACCTCTGAGCGGCAAAAGAGCTACTGCTTAGCACGGTTAGCGGCTAATGCTAATATTGCTCTATAGTCTCAGTGCTGGAGATACTTTACATAAACTCCTGTATAATGAAAAGTGCACCTTATAGTCAAAAAAATCTTCTGTGATAATATTAAATATTATTATTTGTCTCTTTAGGAATCACATTACCCTCAGCCTTCTCCTCCGTCTACTTCCTGCTCTTCATTGGAGTGTGTACCTGGTGGGCCTGCCACTTTCCCATCAGCCACCTGGGCTTCAACGCGCTGTGTGTGATGGTCAGCTTCTTCACCGCGGGTCATCTAGTATGTCTGTATCTGTACCAGAGCGACCTCGCCCAGACCATCTTTACCCCAGACAGCCTGTGGGCCAGGTAAACTTCCACACTGCCATCTGCTCACACTTCACCACATATCACTGTGTGATTTACTGAGGGGTGATGGTATTTATTGTACGGTGGTGGTGTTTAGGGATTGTTGGTTGGAGAATTATGGTGGGTGTTGGAGGGTGATGGGGTTTATTGGAGAAGTTAAGTATTTGGCTGGAGATTTGTGTCTATTTTGGAGATTTATGGTTTGTTTTGGAGACTAATGAGGTTTGGAAAAGATGGTGTTTGTTGTGAAATGATGGTGTTTATTGGAGAATTAATGTGTCTTTTGGGGAATTAAGTTGTTTGTGACTGTGTTTGGGAGAGGATTGGTGGTGTTTGTTGGGGAACGATGGTTTTGGTTGTGGAATGATGGTACTTGTTGGAGAATGATGTTTTTGGTTAGGGAATGATGATGTTGGTTGGGGGGTTGTTAGTGTTTTTTGGGTAATGTTGGTTTTGGTTGGGTATTATGTTTTTTTTTGTTGGGGAATTATGGTGTTTGTTGGGGAATGTTAGTGTTTGTTGGTGGATGTTAGTATTTGTTGGTGGTTTTAGGTGGGGAATGATGGTGTCTGTTGGGGATTGGTGGTGTTTGGTTGGAGAATTAGTTTTTTTGTCGGGGTATGATGGTTTTAGTTGGGGAATAATGGGTTTTTTTGGGGAATGATAGTCTATGTTTGGGAATAATGTGGTTATTGGGGAATAAAGGGTTTGTCAGAGAATGTTTTTTTTGGATTAAAGAATGATGGGGTTGATTGGGAAATTATGGGCTTTCTAAGAGAATAATGGTGTCTGTTTGGAAATGGTGTTTTTTCTGTATTATTGCAGTTTGTTGAAGTATGATTATATTGGGTGGAGATTTTTTTTTTTTTTTGAGAATAATGGTGTCTATTGGGTGAAGAAGATTTTTCATTTTTTTGGCAAGTGATGGGTTTTGTTGGAAAACAATTATGTGGATTAGGCAATTTCAGTGTTTGTTGGATAGATAATGGTGTTTTTGGTAGATGGTGTTGATGGTCTTTATTGGGGAAAGGCAGTGTTGGGTTGTGGGGGGGGGTGGTATTTGATGTTGATGAGGAGATGAATTGTGGAGATGAGCTGGAATGCTTTGAATGATCTATTAAACCGATGATGCCCTGTTCCCACCAGTCACTGTGAGTGAGGGGTGTCGTCAGGTTGGAGTGTGTGTGTGTGTGTGTGGGTTGTGTAAGTATGAGAAGCAGGGGGGTGTAGGGGCGGTGCGTAAGCCGTGTGGGTGGAGGCTTTATGGGTAGAAATTCAGAGCTTTAGAGTGAGTAGGAGTGGAGGAGTGGGAAAAGGATGAGCTCTTCTGGCTGGGAAAGTTCTGGAAAGTTCTGGAATGCTGTGGAATGTTGTGGAATGTGGATTTGGTGGTGTGTTAGTGACGGACCGGGGCAGTTGGGATGGCTGGGAGAGTAGGAAGTTCTAGGCAGAGACCGCCTTTCTTTTATGCTGGTTGGCAGAGCGCTGTGCCAACCTGGCAGTGAGGCCTTTACCATAGAACTGGATACATCTGGCAGATGGCGCACACACACACACACACACACTTCTACACAGTACACACATTTCCTGCTTAGTCAGGTTGCCAGCTATGAACATTCCCCCTGTCTCACAAGTCTCTCCTGACCTTTGCTCCGTCACGGAGATGATGACAGATGGCGGTCACATCGCTGTAAAACGACCTGCCAAGTTTCAGCGGTACACACGCACACACACACACACGCACACACACTCACTTTTATTAGTCAACAGCTTGCTAACCTGACGTTTATACACAACTCACTGGTGCAGAAAAGCTTTGTGACACGACTACAAAACTCCTAAACTCCTAAACCGTTTCCCTCCAGACTCTTCGGCCTCAAGGATATCATCATCCCTGCCAACTGCTCCTCCTCCGATGCCCTCATCCTCAACACAGAACACGATTGGCCCGTCTACGTCAACCCCGGAATCCTGCTCCTCCTCTACATCACAGTGGCAACCATCCTGAAGATCAGCACCCACAGTTACTCAGAGGTGCCTCCAAACACACATTTTACTTTATGTACAGTTGTGGTCAAAAGTTTACATACACTTGTAAAAAAACATAATGTTATGGCTGTCTTGAGTTTTCAATAAGTTCTACAACTCTTATTTTTCTGTGATAGAGTGATCGGAATACATACATGTTTGTCACAAAAAACAGTCATAAAATTTGGTTCTTTCATAAATTTATTATGGGTCTGCTGAAAATGTCACCAAATCTGCTGGGTCAAAAATATACATACAGCAACATTAGTATTTGGTTACATGTCCCTTGGCCATTTTCACGGCAACTAGGCGCTTTTGGTAGCCATCCACAAGCTCCTGGCAAGCTTCAGGTCGAATGTTTGACCACTCTTCTTGACAGAATTGGTGCAGTTCAGCTAAATGTGATGGTTTTCTTGCATGAACCCGTTTCTTTAGCACTGTCCACATGTTCTCAATGGGGTTTAAGTCAGGACTTTGGGAAGGCCATTCTAAAACCTTAATTCTAGCCTGGTTTAGCCATTCCTTTACCACTTTTGATGTGTGTTTTGGGTCATTGTCTTGTTGGAACACCCAACTGCGCCCAAGACCCAACCTTCGGGCTGATGGTTTTAAGTTTTCCTGCAGAATTTGGAGGTAATCCTCCTTCTTCATTATCCCATTTACTTTCTGCAAAGAACCAGTTCCACTGGCAGCAAAACATCCCCAGAGCATAATACTACCACCACCATGCTTGACAGTAGGCATGGTGTTCCTGGGATTAAAGGCCTCACCTTTTCTCCTCCAAACATATTGCTGGGTGTTGTGGCCAAACAGCTCAATTTTTGTTTCGTCTGACCAGAGAACTTTCCTCCAGAAGGTTTTATCTTTGTCCATGTGATCAGCAGCAAACTTCAGCCGAGTCTTAAGGTGCCTTTTCTGGAGCAAGGGCTTCTTTCTTGCACGGCAGCCTCTCAGTCCATGGCGATGTAAAACACGCTTGACTGTGGAGACTGACACCTGTGTTCCATCAGCTTCCAAATCCTTGCAGACCTGCTTCTTGGTGATTCTTGGTTGACTCTTGACCATCCTGACCAATCTCCTCTCGGCAGCATGTGATAGCTTGCGTTTTCTTCCTGATCGTGGCAGTGACACAACTGTTCCATGCACTTTATACTTGCGTATAATTGTCTGCACAGTTGCTCTTGGGACCTGTAGCTGCTTTGAAATGGCTCCAAGTGACTTCCCTGACTTGTTCAAGTCAATAATTCGCTTTTTCAGATCCACACTGAGTTCCTTTGACTTTCCCATTGTAGCTTTTGTAGCTGAGTCTAATCACTGGGTCAAATGAGCCCTATTTAAATGGGCTCATGAGAAGTCAACAGCTGTAGTCAATCAGAATCACTTACAAGAAGTGAAGAGGCCATGACATGAAGCTAATTTGATTGACACAACTCGCTACATCACCAAAATTGACAAATTTTGTTGCTGTATGTATATTTTTGACCCAGCAGATTTGGTGACATTTTCAGCAGACCCATAATACATTTATGAAAGAACCAAATTTTATGACTGTTTTTTGTGACAAACATGTATGTGTTCCGATCACTCTATCACAGAAAAATAAGAGGTGTAGAACTTATTGAAAACTCAAGACAGCCATAACATTATGTTTTTTTTACAAGTGTATGTAAACTTTTGACCACAACTGTATCTTTATTTTTTTATCGTTTTTCTGAAGTGTCACTACTAGACCCGTGATGATAGGCAAGAAATGATTGAGGTAAACAATATAATTGTCACTTTAAGGCCAATTCATGCCTCTCATATAATAATTATAAGAATATAACAATTACACATTCCTTTATGTCTAAGTGGTTCGAGTGGTCTGGTGGTCTAAAGCGCTGCTATTATGGTCATTAGGTCATTAGGTTCGAATCCCAGGAATGCAGCTTGCCATCAGCTGCCGGAGCCCCGAGAGAGAGAGCACAATTGGTCTTGCTCTCTCTGGGTGGGTAGATGTTGCTCTCTTCCCCTCATCACTCCAAGGGTGATGTGGATCAGCACAAGGCCGCATCTGTGAGCTGATGTATCAGAACCGAGTCGCTGCTCTTTCCTCCAAGCATTAGTGCTGTGATGCTACTCGATAATGCTGCATCAGCAGCAGTTCAAAAAGAGGCGGAGTCTGATTTACATGTGTCAGAGGAGGCGTGTGCTAGTCTACACCCTCCTTGTGTAGCCTTGAGTAGCCGCTAAATGGGTGGGACCATTGGCCTAGGTAAATTATGAGGAAAATGGGAGAAAATTAGAAATAAAAAAAGAATATTCAGAGATTGGAATTGGAATATAAATAAGTTTATATATCTCACATAAACAAAATCAAATTAACATAAAACCGCAACTATCGGCTTATTTAATTATACACATCATCATGATTAATCATGATGATCATGATTAAGTTTATTTCTACATTGTATTATAAACCTAAAACAGTATTATTATAACAGTCACGACTCTAACAGTGTGAGATTAGTGCTTATTGGTGTTTTCTTTGGTTGTACAGACGATTGTGGGCGAAGCCACCGTGACAGAAAGTGGCAGTGGAGAGGAGGTGGAGCTAAAGCAGTGGGGGGCGGGACGAAAAAGCCCTGATGATGACACTAAGGTGGGTCTGAAGTCTTATGTATGCACACGTTTATAAAAAAAAATACATGTGCATTTCTGTTACATTAGCATTGTTTTTTTAGTGTTCTACCACACATTTACAAGCCCATTGTCCAAAGATGTCAACTTTAAAGAAAAAGGACAAAAGTAGTGAAATTGAATGTGGATTAATTACAGTGAATTTATGGGAGGCAAGCACTGCTTTTTTATATTTAATCAGGTTACATTTGTCTGGTATTAAAGTTTGTTTAATAATCTAAAAATGTATGACAAAAAAGCAAAAAATAAAGAAATGATGTTGAAGCATTCTGTAGGACTTTTTTTTTTTTTTTTTTTTTTTTTATTAATCATTTTTTTAAAGCCCTATTTAGACAGGATTAGTTTCTCAGGGGGTTCTGGGGTAATTTTCTCTTTTATAGGGGGCCTCTGTAATTCTATTCCCTTCCAGAATGACCATGTATGCGCTTTTCTTAGACATCCTCTGAGAAAATTACAGCCTGAAATATCTACTGTTTTTTGCTGAATCCCGTCCGAACGCACATCTCTGAGTTTCATCACTTCACGTTTAAGAAAATAGCTATTTGTCCACTGGCGCGCACCGTAATTACACTTGGGGCATGCGTTTCCATGGAGATCCACGTATAAACACAATAGTGTGTGGAAATGGAGGAGCTACTGAACACAACGTCATGTGAGCGAGAAAGCCAAAAAAACTCACTGTCTCTCTCTGTTTTTTCAATTCCAGTCCAGATTCAAGAGTTTTATCACTGAGTAGAAGTGTGAAATATTTTTCACAGACGTCCCCCTGAGAGACTAATCCCGTCGGGATAGGGCTTCAGTTGTAGCATGTATTGTGATGTCAGAGTTTTTTTTCCATCCATACAAAAACAATGAAAACAGGGCTTTCACAAATCTTAGTGTCCAAAAAATTACGTTTTTGTTTGGACAGGAGGGCAAAACATGCAAAACCATAATATAATAAATGGTTAAATGTAGAGTTTTTTCTGTCTTTCTCTCTGTCTACATCTATTGAAAACAGCCTTTTCTACCTCTAGCCCCTGTTTAGTGTCACATACAGAACTCATCAGCTTTGGTTATTTTGTTATCTTTGAACCACAGTGTTCAGTTTAAGATAAAGTAGATGTACAGCAGGTGGGAAGTTGAGTAGTTCCGTTAGACTGTGTGTTTTCTCTCAGTTCTCACTTCCAGTGTTGGGCACGTTACTTTGAAAAAGTAATTAGTTATAGTTACTAGTTACTTCTCCAAAAAAGTAACTGAGTTACTAACGGAGTTACTCCACTATAAAAGTAACTAGTTACCAGTAAAAGTAACCATTGCGTTACTTTCGTGCCAATCATTGCTGTAGATCCATGCGGTTCTTGACTCACTTTCCAACTCGCGTTTTACGTTTCCAAACCAAATATTTATTTCTTAAAAAATAATACACAAGAAAACTGAACAAAAACGATTAAAATGCTTATAAACAGAAAACTAGGTACTTATATTCATGTTCCTAATTCCTAAATCCTAAAACTGCGGTCAGAAAAGGTGAGGCTACTTTGGCTTTTTTGCCGCTTGTCTTGTTTTTTCTCCTGCACGAGCCTAATTGTTAATGACCTTCAAAAAAACACCGTAATTATCCAAATCTAACTCACTACTGCCACCTACAGGTGCCTAGTGGTAACACACATTTCTAGTGCCATTACTGTATACTAATACTGGCCCATACAATTGCTAAGGAGGTTATCTCATCCTCCCCTCCCTTGTGACTCACACACACAACGCACACACACACATGCGCTTTGTCTGTATGCGCAAAAAAAAAAGTTTTTTGAGTGGCTAAAGTAACGTGCAGTAACGGGGTGTGGGAAATGGTAACGCCATTATAAAATTATAGTCAGAGTAATTAGTTAGATTACTCCTTACTGAAAAAAGTAACAGCGTTTATTTTAATGCCGTTACTCCCATCACTGCTCACTTCTCTGTGCTTCTGATTCCTCTGTATTTCTGTGTTTCTCTTCCACAGCAAATGCTGCTGGCCTCGGGGGAGAGCCCTGGGCAGGAATCCGACCCAACTAACACTAAAGAACACGTCACTAACGGTTCCGGTCAGCATGACCTCGGTATGCAGAACCTTATTTTACAGTTCAGCTTTTAGAGAACTTTAGTAAAGTTTCGCTCATATTTTCAAACTTCTAAAAAAAAGTTATAATACATATCAACGCTGTCCAATACAAAAAAAACACGTATTTCCAAAACAGCATCTTTACAGGAGAGAGAAAAAACCTTGCAAACGTTTAATGGAAGTCAATGTTGAAAGGCACAGTGTAAGGGACACTTTGTCTGTTCAAATTATATGGTAAAGTAAAAATTGGAGATAAGTGTTTTTCCTTGGACAGCGACGATATACACTCAGTTTTAGTACACAGCTATTTTTATTAGTCCAGTAGCAGACAAGCTGCTGTTTTAGCTTCTATATCATCTTATCAATTAGACCTCGTCTAATTATTTTCTTCTCTGCTGAAACTGAGACTCAGTCCAATCACGTTAAGCTGAGCTAAAGGCTAAAGCTGTTTCCATGTGGGTCAGCCAGACGTGACTCTTCCTGTAGCAGTTTTTTTCTACAGTTTCTAAGAGTCTTTTTTGAAGGTGTAGGAAACAGTACTCATAATACTTTGGAAATTTTAAAAACATTTTTGAAATTAATTTTCATAGCTCAGTTTATTTCCATTGCTACTAACCAGCTGTAAGCTGTCAATATCCCATTTTTAGTTATGCTAATGCTAATGCTAATTCTGCTGCACCCAGCATTCGTGTAAACTGGAAATCTAAGCTTACTGTTAATCAATGGAGGTGCTTAACTCACCAGAAGAAACAGTTTTCAGAAGAGAAATCTGTATAGATTCACATCAAGCACTCATTTTAATTTGAAAGAAAAAAATATATATATTTTTTTAATATTACAGTTTTGTTTCTTACTTAACCTTACTTAATTTAGTTATCCCAATCACCACCACCCAGCTGCAAGATCTGCTGAAGTACAAAGAAAAAATTGCATCACCCCTGTTCCTTACTAGTGTCGCATAATGCGCCTTATGCAATAGACCAGGGGTGTCCAAACTACAGCCCAGAGAGGGTGCGCATTTCTAGCGCAGAAAAACGGGCCAAAGAGTCTAAAAGCGGAGAGGGTGCACATTTCTAGCGCAGAAAATGGGCCAAAGAGTCTAAAAGCGGAGAGAGTGCGCATTTCTAGCACAGAAAAGCCAAAGAGTCTAAAAGTTGCCGTAATTAAGGAGTTTAATATTAAGAGACATCATGAAATTAAACACCAATTTGAAAAATCTTAGTTTACACAACACTGTAAAAGATAAAGATAGTAAGTCAAGTAAAATGGTGTGTAAATGAAATAATCAGGAAAATGTATTATTTAAAGTGCTACATTTCATTATTTGTTTTATTACAGAGTCTGTGGCCCGTGACTTCAAATATATTTCTCCTTCTGGCCCCCAACAAAAAAAGTTTGGACACCCCTGCAATAGACATTTATTAATAGTGCACCTCATAATGTGATGTGCCTTATTGTGCCTATGTGACTATACACAATTCGATGACACCCCTATTTTAATATACACTTCATAAATCAGTAGAACCCTGTTACTGCTATTAATTTACTGCTTTTAACACAAAAATGCTCTTTATGTTGCTTGGCAGCCTGTGCCAACTGTTAACAGGTCCCATATTTTATCAGAATGACTGTTTATTGCATTCATAATCACTTCTTATGCAAAAATAATGACTGATAGTGAGCAATATGTATTATTATGATTATGTGTGTGTGTGTGTGTGTGTGTGTGTGTGTGTGTGTGTGTGTGTCACAGGGCTCAGTACGTCAGCGGTGCAGCAGGAGGAAGAGGAGGACAGTGCTCTGCTCTTAGTGGGCAGGATGATCATGCAGCAGAGCTACATCTGTGCTCTCATTGCCATGATGGTACATCACCCGCTTTCTCTCATCCATCTGTTACTGTTTATGCAGTATGAAATATTTTATAACAGCAAGCAGAAGTTTGGAATCACTTCTTCTGAATGGAACATTAATAGATGCTGTCGTCTTTATACAAAATGATAAAACATAATTAATTGGTGCCATATGGCAGCAGCAGTTAATACTGTAGCTCCAGTCTGGAGTGTGTACAGTGGTAGTAAATTAATAAATCAGCAGCGGATGCACATCCATATGGCAACTATGTATAGAGAGCATTTTTACACATTTGTTTATATATTTCAGTTATTTGTTTCTTTTAAAACAGTAGAATATACTATTTTTCAGGTTCAAATATAACCTAGACAAAAAATATATATATAAATATATATATATCAGTGGCGGATGCTGGTCTTTCAAGGAGGGGAAGCTCAATTTCGGCCTACATCTTAACATATGTAGTTTTATTTATACGTAAATTCTACTCTACCAGAGATTTATTTTTTGTAAACAAAAGGCATTATTTTCAAGTTTTCACTACACAACAAAAAGGTACCCATTCTTTACATTGAACAATTACATAAAAAAGACCCTATGACATGAATAACTTAAAATGATAAAAAAAAAACATTTCACAAAATCTTTAAAGTTGGTAAAGTAAAAAATGCAGGTAAATTTATTTTCTTTTTGGACAGTTTTAATTTCCTTGAATAATCCCTTTATTAATTTAAATTATTTAAATTATTTTTAATAATAACACAATACTTATTACTGGCCCCTGTTCATTTATGTCCTGAGATAGTTTCATCAAGAGGAATGGCCATCAGTACATTTTATTTGTTACAGCACTTCCAGTCAGCCAGCTCCCTTTATCACACCAGAACAGCTGAAAAGACCTGTTACTTTTCCCCACCTTTTACACCAAATTAATCTGAGCAGTTGATCTTCCCTGCTGTTTAACTCTTAAGTTTTTCTTTGTAAGGAAGACTATCAAACGGATTTTTCCACTAAAAGATCGCTGATTCGCACATTTCGCTGTCAATCAAAAAGGGACTCCGCCTCAGACAGGTCATCCAATCATCATGCAGAAGCTGAGCGTCCGGGCCGGCCGAGGCCAGCCCACTGCCCCATAGACCCCCAGAGACGCTGAGCGTCCGATGGGCGGGACAAAGCCCAACATTTATCCAGTGACTCGTCTCGTTTCCCCGCGCGCTTTGCTCCGCTATTGAAGTCTGTGCACTGTTTAAAGCAGCGCTGTGAAGCTGCAGGAATGAGTGAGAGGAAAGCCGCGGCGTTACCAGTGATAAGAAGCTGATTCTGAACTAAGTTCAGCGCGGTGTAGTGCATATTTAATCAGTGACATGTACACACAACAGTATATATTTAATCACTTATGTTTTTACATTTTAGGGGAAGCTGAGCTTCTCTTGCAGTCATAGAGCAATCGCCACTGATATATATATATATATTTATATATTTTTTTTTTTTCATTTTTTTTTTTTTCATGAACATTCCTATCCTGTTCTGGCTAAAATGAGACACTAGCTGTGTAAAAATGTCTTTATTGACATATTTGTGTATTTTTAACAGCAGTTTAGCTCCAACCCTGTTTTTATTCTGAAACTAAAAGGAGTATTTGAGACTGTGCTATTATCAAACCAATCAGAACGCATTTAGAATGGCAAGGCGTATCACAATTCTCATTGTTATCTTACACTCTACCCACAGTCTATTTTTATATCTTGTACTTGCGTTGTTTAAATAGCAACAGTGTTTCTGAATATATCTGCACTGATGGGCGTGGTGGTCTGGAAATGAGGTGTGTTCAGGTACATTTCTGGTGTATTGCTATCTTGACAATGGAAAACACAGGTGCACCACTGACTTAAAACAACCTAGACAGCTGTCAACAGTCACAAGTTCATTGCTACCTCGGCAACCATCAACAGCAGTACACAAACCCATAGTCCATGCCTGTTGGCAGCTATGCTAACTTTTACATAAACAATAAACACAATGAACGAGCAGATCAGTTTCCTCTACTGAGAAGTAGCTGCGCCGTTAAAATAGCAATTCTCCAAATCAAAGCAAACCTAGCTCTTAAAAGAAATGGCAGAAGACATGCTTGGTTTGGTTTATTGCATGTTATGCCTAAAAAAAAAAAAAAAAAAAGATTAATAACAAGAATTAGCACATTTATTTTGTGTGTTTTGAGCTGTGCTCCTCCGTCGCCCCCTGCAGGTGTGGAGTATCACCTACCACAGCTGGCTGACCTTCGTGCTGCTGTTGTGGGCGTGTCTGATCTGGATGCTGCGAGCGCGCCGACACTTTGCCATGCTGTGCTCTCCGTTCATCCTGCTGTACGGCCTGGGGCTCTGCTGCCTACAGTACGTCTGGGCCATGCACCTGGAGCCCGAGCTGCCCCAGCACGTGGGCTACATGAGCCTGAGGCAGATGGGACTGGACCGAGCGACGTACCCCTGCCTGCGCCTTGGAGCCATGGTGAGCACAGTGCATGCTGGGAAATGGAGTTTATAGTAATATGTAAAAAATGTAGATGGTAATATTTACAGTAATATTTACAGTAAATTTGCTGTACTATTTAAGTAGAATTACTCAATTATGTATATTTTTACTATTTAAAAAAATGGGAGAGGTAGTTTGGAATGGGCACTGGGTGATGTATGGGTTTAGAGGTGTGGCAGCTACAGCAGCAGTAGTGTGCCTCTGATAGCGGTGAGACACAGATGGTTAGACATCAGCAAGGGGGGTTATATTATTGATTGACTCATGGATTTGCATATTGTGAGTGCCTGAGTTTCAAAGTATACAGCATCCTCCACACCTATAGCACAGTTGAACCTGAAAGGGGACTGCAGAGGCAGAAATTACCACAGTAAAAGTGTTATTTAAAGGTTAGGAAATGTTTATTAAAAAAATTAAGCAGGACTGGTATGTTCTATTTCTTCAAATGAACACATTTCAGCTATTAATAGAAAAAAATATGGTCTAGTGGCTCTTTAATACACAATTGCTGTGTTTGTTGCTCTTTGTTTCCCTCAGCTGCTTTTCACTCTGACGTTTTGGCTGCTTTTAAGACAATCAGTAAAGGATATTTTCTGGAGGAAGAAGAAACAGACGGCTCCACTGCAGGAGGTCACCACTGGAGGTGAGAGAGTGGCAGACAACATACATACAATGCTTTAAATAAATATTTTTTCTGTCCTTTTGTTTTTGATTTTTCTAATTTTTATATAAAAACAATCTGAACCAACCTAGCCCTATGTAAAAAAAACTGACTAGTGATAATTCTAGTTTCTGAATTAGTCAGTTTTACTAGCCACAACCAGGCCTGCTTACTACCAGACTTAGAATCAAGAAATCACTTAAATGAAGCAGCTAACAGGTCTCAAAAAGCAAGAAGAAATAGAAAAAAAATCAATAACAGTTGAGAAAACAAAGTGATTGATCATCTATGAGTCTGGAAAAGGTTACAAAGTCATTTCTAAAGCTTTGAGACTCCAGAGAATCACAGTAAGAGCTATTATTCACCTATCAAGAAAACATGAAACACTGGTGAACCTTCCCAGGAGTGACTGGCCTACTGAAATTACTCCAAAAGGGCATGAATAACTCATCCAGGAGGTCAAAAAAGAACCCAGAACAACTTTAAAGAACTGCAGGTCTCACTAAAGCCTCAGTTAAGGTCAGTGTTAATAATGCAGCTATAAGAAAGAGACTGGGCAAAATAGTATCCAAGGCAAAAATCACTGCTGACCAAAAAGAACACAAAGGTCAGTTTAACGTTTGCCTAAAAACATTTTGATGATACCCATGAGACAATAGTGGAACTTTTTGGTTGGTGTGTGTCCTTTTACATCTGGCATAAAACTAATGCAAAATTTCGGAAAAAGAACATCATACTGAACATAAAACAAGGTGGTGGTAGTGTGATGTTCTGGGGCTGCTTTTGAATTCTACTCTCTACCAGGATTTTATTTTATTTTTTACCTAGAAGAATCTATATATCTATAAGTATAAAACATATTCTGGTTTGTTTAAAACTTTTTGTTTAGAGTAAAACTCTGCATATGTTCCTGTATAGCTTAAATATAATCTTTACTAATACATTTACAATGTAAAAATCATAAAAAGGAAGAAAACACACTGAATGAGAAGAGGTGTGTTCAACCTTTTGACTGGTACTGTATATGTATGTATTTCCAGCTCCTGCTGATAATGTTTATGGTTTAATAAGTGTATAAGTGACCATTTAAGTTCCATAAATCCTTTGTACACTTGTTATATACAGTATATATATATACACAATTAAATCCTGTATAAACACACTATTAGTTGTTTAAAGAAGAGCAAACAGTTAAGTGTGTATTTAATCTGAGACACGCTGATCTACAGAGTTCTGAACCTAAACCAGTTCCTCCAGTCACCTCCTGTCCTCTCTGCTGTAGAGAACACTGGGCGAGACGACTCTATTCTGAAGCTGCTGGGCCGAGTGGTGATGAGTCTGTACGCTAAGTACTGGATCTACGTGTGCGGGGGCATGTTCATCATGGTCAGCTTCGCCGGGAAACTCGTCGGCTACAAGATTGTCTACATGTTGCTGTTTCTGCTCTGCATGTGTCTCTACCAGGTAAAGACGATTCATACTGGTGGTGTTGCTTTTTTCTGATGCCAGAGGGGGTGTTTTAACACTGGTCCTGAATAAACGAATCCACACCCAGCATCGATTCTGGGCCTGTTTGTGGGGGAGGGGCTTATTATGGTGGTTTGTTTCCGGAAACTTATTTCCACCACAGTGTGCCAACACTCTCTCTTTGGTTTTTTGTAGGTGTATTACTCCCTGTGGAGGAGACTGCTGAAACCCTTCTGGTGGCTGGTGGTGGCGTACACCATGCTAGTGCTCATCGCTATCTACACCTACCAGTTTGAGGATTTCCCAGACTACTGGAGAAACTTCACCGGCTTCACAGAGGAACAGTACGTCATTCATTACATTTAAACGGAAATTAGGCTTTATAAATCCACTGTTTTTGTATAATTGATTAATAAAATGACTAATACTCAAGGAATTAATAAACAATTAATTATTTATCATCTAAACGTCATAGAGCATTATAGAGTGCCCCCTATGCTTCTTATAGTGTGTTATAGTCTGTCAGAATGCCTGTATTGATTATATAAATGTTATAGAGCATTATTGAGCGCCCTCTATACTTCATTCAGTGCATTACAGCTGTCAGAATGAGTGTACTGATTACATGAACATTATAAAGCATTATAGAGTGCTCCCTATGAGTCCTTTAATGTATTACAGTCTGTCAGAATGAGTGTACAAATATTATGAATATTATAAAGCATTATAGAGTGCCCCCTATGCTTCCTATAGTGTATTACAGTCTGTCAGATTGACTGTATTGATCATATGAACATTCTAGAGCATTATTAAGCACCCTCTATGCTTCCTATAGTGTATTTCAGTTTGTCAGAGTGACTGTATTGATTACATGAACATTATAAAGCATTATAAAGCGGCCAATATGCTTTTTATAGTGTATTACTGTTTGTTAGAATGAGTAAACAATAAATATGAATATAATAAAGAATTATTAAGTTCCCTCGATAATTCATATAGTGGATTATAGTCTGTCAGAATGACTGTACACATAATATAAACATTATAGAGCATTATTGAACGCCCTCTATACTTCATGCAGTGCATTACAGTCGGTCAGAATGAGTGTATTGATTGCATGAACATTATTAAGCATTATAGAGCGCTCTCTAGGAGTCCTTTAATGTATTACAGTCTGTCAGAATGAGTGTACAAATATTATGAATATTATAATGCATTATTGAGCCCCCTCTATACTTCATGTAGTATATTACAGTTTGTCAAAATGACTGTATTGATCATATGAACGTTATGGAGCTTATGCGTCTTATAATGTATTGCAGTCTGTCAGAATGACTTTGTAGATCTTTTAAGCATTAAAACATGTTCTTTAATGCTCTGTGGTATTAATATGACTGTTAAAGTGGCCAGTCTAATCCCAGCTATTTTTGGGTTGTTAAATATGACTATGATGATGATGATAGAGATGCGCTTGTGAGAGAGAGAGAGAGAGAGAGAGAGAGAGAGAGAGAGAGAGAGAATGATGATTGCTGTGTACATGCTGGACAGGATCTGATTGAGTAACAGCATGGGCGAGTTTGTTTGCAGGTGTTATACAGCTATAAATTTGAGTTAGCTAAGCTAATGTACATTTACACAGGCTTATTGGACTGAGTGGGAGTGTGTGTGTGTGTGTGTGTGTGTGTGTGTGTATTTTGTGTGTGTGCATGTCTGGGTGTGTAGCTTTGTGGTTCTGTTTCTGTTTCTGTTATGTATGTAGAACAAACTGAACATTAGTTCCGTTTTTTTTTTTTTTCCCCCAGACTTAATTGTTACACTACATAACAATTTAACATATACAGCTCTGAAAAAAAGAGGACACCACTTAAAAATTATGAGTTTCTTTAATTTCACCAATTTGAAAACCTCTGGAATATAATCAAGAGAAAGATGGATGATCACAAGCCATCAAACCAAACTGAACTGCTTAAATTTTTGCACCAGGAGTAAAGCAGCATAAAGTTATCCAAAAGCAGTGTGTAAGACTGGTGGAGGAGAACATGATGCCAAGATGCATGAAAACTGGGTTATTCCACCAAATATTGATTTCTGAACTCATAAAACTTTATGAATATGAACTTTTTTTTTTTTATTGCATTATTTCAGTTCTGACTGTTCTGCATCTGTGTTGAGTGTGTTTTTCTAATACTTTGTCAAATGAAAATGAATAAAAAAAAAATAGAAAACTTGAATAATCTCCATAAACTTTGCTTTCGTGGTCAGCACAGTGATATTTGGAATGTTTATACTAGTACATCTCAAATAATAAGAACATAATTGAAAAGTTACTTCATTTCAGTAATTCAGTTCAAAATGTGAAACTCGTATTTTCAATAGATGTATTACACACAGAGTGATCTATTTTAACAGTTTATTTCTTTTATTGTTGATTAGTATGGTTTACAGCCAATGAAAACCCAAAAAATCATAGAATATTATATAAGACCAATTTGTACTTTTGGCAGTGTGGGCAGTGTGTCAAGTCCTGCTGGAAAATGAAATCCACATCTCCATAAAAGTTGTCGGCAGCAGAGGGAAGCATGAAGTGCTGTAAGATTTTGTGGGAAAACAAAACTGCACTGACTTTAGACTTGATAATAAAACACAGTGGATCAACACCAGCAGATGACATGTCTCTCCAAACCATCACTGATCATCAGTAAATTTTACATTTCATTTGTAAATCAAGGGAGCAGAGTCTGGAGGAAGAGTGGAGAGATACACAGTCCAAACTGCTCGAGGTCTAGTGTGAAGTTTCCACCAATCAGTGATGGTTTGGAGAGACATGTCTGTCATCTGCTGGTGTTGATCCACTGTGTTTTATTATCAAGTCTAAAGTCAGTGCAGTTTTGTTTTCCCACAAAATCTTACAGCACTTCATGCTTCTCTCTGCTACTGACAACTTTTATGTAGATCAGGATTTCATTTTCCAGCAGGACTTGGCCCACACTGAACACACTGTTGAAAAAAAAATCTATTGTTATAATTAGCGTTATAACTACATTGCATTACAACTGTGCAACTTTGATAATAACAATTACCTTAAATTTTTACTGACCACGCCCCATCATTGTCCCCCCTCAGGCTGTCAGATATTGGTCTGGAGACGTTTAAGCTGTCGGAGCTTTTCACCAGCATCATGATCCCCGGCTTCTTCCTGCTGGCCTGCATCCTGCAGCTGCACTACTTCCACAAGCCCTTCATGAAGATCACAGACCTGGAACACGTCACACCCCTGCACAGGTACTTACACTCACACACACACACACACACACACACACACACACACACACACAAAACACATATATACACTTTAAAAGTTTAAAATTTATTATATTTAAAAGATACTGACTTATAGATAGATAAGGACAAAAATTGCCCCACCAACCCTACACCATAACCCCCCCTCTACCAAACTTTAAGCACCAATGCACAGTGCAGTCAGACAAGAACTGTTTTTCTGGCAACCGCCAAACCCAGACTCGACCATCAGATTACCAGATGAGGAAGTGGGATTAGTCAATCCAGTGGCAGCATGGTTTACACCACTGCATCTAACGACATTTTGCATTGCACTTAATGATGTAAGGCTTGGATGTAGCTGTGCTCAGTCATTGAAACTCATTCCTTGAAGCTCTCAGCGCTCTACTCCAGGGGTCGGCCATAGGCAAGCATGAAACATCTGGCCCGTGAGGTGGTTTGAACTATAATGAATGATAATTCAAATAAATAAATAAATAAATAAATAAAAAGCTTCTCTGGTGAGCTTTTGTTTACGTCCCTCCCCGTCTCTCTGTCGTGCTCAGTGTCACTTTAGTTCTGCTTCCTATCTTTTTATAAGGGCGTTTTTTCCCTGCTGTGTCACAATTCACTGGTCAGGGCAGCGGTACAATACACTACCTGTGCCCTGACCAGTGAATTGTGACACAGCAGGGAAAAAACGCCAGGGCAGCGGTAGTGTATTGTACCGAGACCCTGAAGACACAGGTTCAATCTTGCGTAAGGAGTCTATTAGCAAAGTCTCAGGACAATCTAACCAATCAGATTCATGATTTTCACTATGGGGGTGGGGCCATGGCTGTCTAACCCCTTCGCAGCGCTCTGCTGAAGGTGTTACGCGTTGCTTAGTGTAAAACGGAGTGCATGCTGGATTAATTTAATAGTTAGCGAACTTTAATGGAATTGCGACTGAAAATCAGACAGATATTGTGTCATATTAAATTAAAAGGCCTTTTTAAAGGTTGTCCTCCAATGTGAAACTAATTCACAAATATAATCCATCTGACTGGTGAGTTTTTGTGTGTACTTAATTGTTATATCAGTCCTAGTGCTGCTGTTTTTCTGTTTGGTTGGATTATTAGACTGATCTTTGTTGAACGGTTGTACTTGTAGGCAAATTAAGCTTTTATTGTTGTGGTCTATTGTACAGTTTTGTAAGTTGTAGCTGTATTTGTGGGCGGTCGGCTGGCGGCAGGTTGGGGGTGGGGGGGTATGGGTGGGTGGTTGCAGAAGGGGTACCCACTATATTCACTGCACGCCACTGAACAACCCTCTGGGCTGGAGAGCTACTAGTTTAATTAGTAGCACTCCATCTCATTACACTTCAGTTTCCAAAACAGATTTTATTATTTTTTTAAAGGCTTGCAAAAAAATCTGTCCTGTGGCCAAACTTAATGGCCGACCCCTGCTCTATTCTTTTTGAGCTAATCTAAAGCCAAATGAAGAGAGCTAAGACCTAATAACTAAGACCAGCTATCGTATAATATGTGTATTTTAGGTTTGAATCCTTGGCTATGCTGCTTTACCATCAGCAGCCGGAGTCCGAGAGAGCACAGTACCTTTGTGATGTTGGTCAGCACAGTTATCTGTTGGTTAATGTACCAGAGCTGGGGATCTGGTGCTTTCCTCAGAGTGTGTTGTGATGCTACCAAGTGGTGCTGCATATGAATAACGATTGGGACTGCTTTTTGTACATGTTCCTATAAATATACGTGTGTGTGTGTGTGTGTGTGTGTGTGTGTGTGTGTGTGTGCATACAGGAGGAGAACAGCCCCGAGGCCGGAGGTGCTGCAGAGTTCTGAGGGAGGGGGGTTTGAGGAGGAGGATCTGCAGACGGATCTGGGAGATGATGAATCAGAGGATGGTGGTGAGAAAAACAGCGACATGAACTTCAGTCAGTGACGAGCTCTAACCTGTCCTTAACCCTGAAACAGCCGTGAACGCTCAGTGATTCACCCGCTCAGCTGTGATTAAAGACCATCTGACACCAAATCACACCCACTAATCACATTACCTTATAGAGCATGAACAGAAATACACTATATGCCAAAATATTTGTGTACAGCTCTTTTAATCAATGCAGCATTCAGCTACCACTTTAAAATAAATGTTTAAAGGGCCCTACCGCTATCATTTGGAGGTCGCTGGTTCGAATCCTGGGTATGCAGCTTGCCATCAGAGCACAATTAGCCTTGCTCTCTCTGGGTGGGTACAGTAGATGGTGCTCATTCCCCTCATCACTCCTAGGGTGATGTGGATCAGCACAAGGCTGCGTCTGTGAGCTGATGTATCAGAACCGAGTCGCTGCGCTTTCCTCCAAATGCGCTGTGATGCTACTTGGAAATGCTGCATCAGCAGCAGTTCAAAAAGAGGCGGAGTCTGACTTTACATGTATCAGAGGAGGCATGTTTTGGCATCACTAGTGATAGGGGGATATACAGCTGAGTAGCAGGTTAATGGATAGGACAATTGGTCAGGCTAAATTGGGAAAAGAATGGAAGAAAATTTGGAAAATAAATAAATGTAAAATATAAATTATTATTAAAATATTTATTTTAAAGGAGAAATCCAGTGTGAAATGGACTTGGGATGTAGTGAAACATAATAACAAGTACAAACTTTTGTAAAATAGCCTACCCCTGCTTACTCCTATTATTTTGAAATACAGAGCATTTAGCCGATGCTCCCAACAGGCTTACAATGCTAACAATAGGGGCATATGTCCATTTTGCTATATATTGTATTGTTATATTGTTATTTTTCTAAGTTGTATTGCACTGTATTGTACCAATACATGGCGTCAAATATCACTTATTATTATTATTATTATTATTATTAATATTATTAATTATTATTATTATTATTAATTATTAATTATTATTATTTTTTATTATTATTATAGCCACTTAACCCAGATGCTGTGAAGTATCATACAGAATTGTCTTGGGATCTATTGAGTATCGAGATATCATCAATATTGTGAGCAGCATATCGTGAGATGCTCTATGATTCCCACCCCCCTATTCATCACTGTCCCCCCTCTTCCCGCAGTGATGGTGCCCAGTAAGTGGGGGCTGGTGATGGACAGGCTGATGGTGCTCTTCAGGAAGTTCTCGGATATCCTGACCCTGATCCAGGCTTTCCTCTGGAGGATCCTGGAGCTCCACATCCTCAAAATCGTGGCCTTCTTCGTGGTGTGGGTGGCGCTGCTGGAGGTGTGTACTGATGCTCCAACCACAGGGAGATCTCTGCACTGTAAACTGATACACTGTAGATTGTTGTAGAACAGATGGGTATATAAAAAAAATACAGATTTTAGAATTATATGTCATCACTGATTTGCAAAAAAAAAGGAAAAATATTGTTTTTTTTTCTGCAATAGTGCATATATTGGAACTTTCCTATTTGTCTATTTATCATAAAACCTTTATGCAATATATTGTATATATATTTAAAGAATTTTTTATTGGTCCCTTCATCATAACATTTTAAAAAGATTTTTATTCATTTTAAAACCTTGCTATTGGTCCTTTTACCATTTTTTTTGTAGTAAAACATTTGATAAGATTATACATATACATAGTGAAATATTGATTATTTTTTATGACATTTTAATATAATATAATAATAAATTTTCGGGCATTTCTATTGGTTAATTCTTCGTGATTTCTTTTTATTACAGTTTGTATACAATTATATACTGTATATTCTGGAGCATTTCTATTGCACGATTTGTCAAGAACTTTTTTGCAATTTGATGGATTTTTATTGGGCCATTAATAATGATTTTTTTTTTGTTAAACAAATTGCATAAAGTTTAATGGATCCTTGCCACTGTTGCCAACACCACTTTGGTGCTTATTCATAAAAGATTTGGATCCATATCTTTGTAAAGCTGCTTTGTGACATAGAAATATACTTTTTTTATTGACTTTAATTGAATATAATAAAACATTTTTTTTATCTCATTACATTTTTATCTCTTTCTTTCTGTATCTCTCTCTGTCTGTCTGTAGCCATCTGTGATGAATCTGGTGTTGGTGGTGTTGTGGTCCTTTGCGATGCCGTACGCTCGATTCAGACCGATGGCCTCCTGTCTGTCCACCGTCTGGGTCTGCGTCATCATCGTCTGCAAAATGCTCTACCAGCTCAGCATCGTCAACCCGAACGAGTACTCCAATAACTGCACTGTGGTACGACACGCACCCGTCTACCTTTAATTAACTCTATATAGCATTAGAATACTAAACCCAGATAAACATAAAGTCAGTGATCAGTGAGAGTGTCTACCTGTAACTAACTCTATATAGCATTAGAATACTAAACCCAGATAAACATAAAGTCAATGATCAGTGACAGTGTCTACCTGTAATTAACTCTATATAGCATTAGAATACTAAACCCAGATAAACATAAACACTATCTGTCTCTCCATCTTTCTGTCTCTTTCAGCCTCTTTCTAATGAAACCAGTCTAGAGATGAATGAGATTGTGAACTCCACGCTTTATAAAGACCCGGTGGATCCAGCAAACTGGTTTGGGTTCAGGAAGGCTGCCACTGCTCTGGGATACAGTAAGGTGAGATATCACTTGTGTCATTAATCGGGCATCATTTATTTAAACTCACCCTAGAGTTCAGCAAAACTCATCACACAGTTAAGTATTTGGCAGGTATATAAATAGGTAGCGGGTAGTGTTCCTCTTGGTGAGTGGTACTCCATGAATGCTAGATATGTTACCCAGTTGTCAGACTTTGGGGACAGACTTTGCCTTCAGCCAGGCATCTTCACCATCATTTGCAAATTAATTGCTTATCCTAGAGGTTCACTTACACACTTTTAGAACTTGTGTGAAAATCTAATGATGGTTAAGATCATATTTTTGCAGAAATATAGATTTTTATTAATTTTTTAAAATAATTATCAATTACCCAACCCACTCATTAGGACTCCCCCTATCACTAGTGATGCCCCAACACACCAGGAGGGTGAAGACTAACACATTCTTCCTTCGATACATGTGAAATCAGCCCCCGCTTCTTTTCAAGCTGCTGCTGATGCAGCTTTGCCGAACAGACAGCACGCTTGGAGGAAAGCGCAGCGACTCGGTTCTGATACACCAGCTCACAGACGCAGCCCTGTGCTGATCAACATCACCCTAGGAGTGATGTGGGGAGAGAGCGCCATCTACCCACCCGGAGATAGCAGGGCCAATTATGCTCCCTCTGAGCGCCAGCAGCTTGATGGCAAAACTGCATAAGCGGGGGTTTGAACCTGCGACCTCCTGCACATAGTGCCAACGCTTTAGACCGCTGGACCACTCGGCGCCCAAATATAGGTTTCCAAATAAGGTTTCAAAAACTTTCAAGCATCACTATATAAAACTTTGTTTAATTCCAACTATCAGCTCTTGTGAGTGCGTATTTTTGTTAGTGTATATAAACTAAATTAGAATTTGGATCTGTTCTAATCTTCCTGTTATGTGGTTCTGTGTGTTGTGTCAGAATCACCTGCTGGTTCTGCTGTTGCTGGTGTTCGAGGCGACGGTGTACCGGCACCAGGTTCATCACTACAGGCAGCTCCAGCGCTCTCCACCCACCATCCCCGCCATCTTCCCCCAGGCCACACGAGACAAACTGGACCAGGGTCTGCTGCCCTGCATCAAATACCTGCTCAACTACAGCTTCTACAAGTTCGGCCTGGAGGTCCTTCAGAATCCTTTTATATATTTATATATCATACAAATACATAAAAACATTGATTATGAATTACCTTAGGCCAGGGGTGTCCAAACTTTTTTTGTTGGGGGTCAGAAGGAGAAATATATTTGAAGTCACGGGCCACAGACTCTGTAATAAAACAAATAATGAAATATACCACTTTAAATAATACATTTACCTGATTATTTCATTTACACACCGTTTACCTTGACTTACTATCTTTATCTATCTTTAACAGTGTTGTGTAAACTAAGATTTTTTATAAATTGATGTTTAATTTCATGATGTCTCTTAATATAGAAAACTCCTTAATCACGGCAACTTTTAGACTCTTTGGCCCGTTTTTCTGCTCTAGAAATGCGCACCCTCTCCGCTTTTAGACTCTTTGGCCCGTTTTTCTACGCTAGAAATGCGCACTCTCTCCGCATTTAGACCCTTTTACCCTGTTTTTCTGCGCTAGAAATGCATACTCTCTCCACTTTTATACTCTTTGGCCCGTTTTTCTGCTCTAGAAATGCGCACCCTCTCCGCTTTTAGACTCTTTGGCCTGAGTTTCTGTGCTAGAAATGTGCACCCTCTCCGCTTTTAGACTCTTTGGCCTGATTTTCTGCACTAGAAATGCACACTCTCTCCGCTTTCAGACTCTTTTACCCAGTTTTTCTGCGCTAGAAATGCGCACCCTCTCTACTTTTAGACTCTTTGCCCCGTTTTTCTTCGCTAGAAATGCACACTCTCTCCACTTTTAGACTCTTTGCCCCGTTTTTCTGCGCTAGAAATGTGCGCCCTCTCTGCTTTTAGACTCTTTTGTCCCGTTTTTCTGTGCTAGAAATGCGCACCGTCTCCACTTTTAGACTCTTTGGCCCGTTTCTGACACCTAGCGTTCAAACTTTGAATCTCACATTATAAAAACCTGCTTAACAGCGGGCCAACTTTCATTCTATTTCTAAAAAACCTCGCAGGCCGCTCCAAAAAAGGTTTGGACACCCCTGCCTTAGGCCATGACTTGTCTAAGTTGTGTGAGTGACATTAATTGAACATGGCATGGTCAGGTGGAGTTGGTGTGAGGTCTGATAGTGGGTGCAGATGGATGGGACGTTTCATTTCTGAAGTTTTAAAGTGTGGGCAATTAACATAAATATAATATGCTGTACCAGTCAAAAGTGTTGGACAATCCTCTTCTCTTTCAATGTGTTTTCTTTCTTTTCATGATTTTTTAATGTGTAAATTTTACATTATAACACAGTTAGTTTCATACCTGCAATGTGATTGGCTGAGAGGCGTTCTATGAGTGCCATTATCAGCCGGTAATGCACTGTAACCAAAGCTCTCCATGTATTACTCCGCCACATACAGGTAAGCGCTTATAAACCAAACAGTGCTACAGCTACAAACAGAGCAGCAAGGGTACTACTGTATTTTAACTTGCGGAGTTTTTATATTTTCTCGTCCTCCTTACCTCAAAATCTTTCAATAAACAGTGATAATGGAACTGTGGTATAATCGCAATAATACACTAGAGGTTCGTACTATAACGTGTGTGCCAATATTTATACGTTATAGCACTTACTCTCGCGTATTATTGTATCACATTTATCTTTGAGGACAGATCTGCACACTTTTGGTATTTTAATCTCAGTGTCTTCATGAGGGAGAGTCACCTGGAATAGTTTTCTCAGCGTCTTGAAGGAAGGAGTTTCTGGAGGTGCTGAACAATACTTACTGCTTTTCCTTCACGCTGTGAAGCTCCAGCTCATCCCAATTAAATCACCTCAAATCACCATCTCAGTTCATCAGGTTTAGATCAGAGTATTGGGTCAGGTGGAGGACTAATACTTTTTTTTTTTACTGTTTACTATGTAATTCAATATGTGTCCCTTAATTGTTTTTATGTTTTTAATATTAATCTACAACGTAGAAAATAAATTAAATAAAGAAATAAAGAGAATCATTTGAATAAGAAGAGGTGTGTCCAAACTTTTGACTGGTACTTATGTAAGGTTTATCACTTAGTAGCTATTCTAAAATGATAGAATTCTTAAAATATATTTTGCTCTTCCTTTCCTTCCTTTCCTTCATTAGATCTGCTTTTTGATGACGGTGAATGTGATTGGCCAGCGTATGAACTTCCTGGTCATTTTCCACGGCTGCTGGTTGGTAGCGATCATGGTGAGGCGGCGGCGAGCGGCCATCGCCAAAATCTGGTCCAAATACTGTCTATTCCTCGTCATCTTCATGATCTACCAGTACATCCTGTGTGTGGGCATCCCTCCGGCTCTCTGCATTGGTCAGTCTAACGTCCACCAACCAAAATTCTCTAACATCAATTTATTTTTATTTAAACACAACAATATAACTATGCCAGACATTTACTAGAGAGGTGTAACAAGGTTTCTGCGGGTCTTTAAAAAATCTTAAATGAAAATCTGGGTATTTAGGGTCTTAAATTGTCTTAAATTTACTGTAAATTTGCTGTAGGTATTAACATTTTAGATGGTGCGTTCAATGCTGCTAAAAAAGCACATGTTAACTTGTGTGGCAAGTTAGCTACATTACAGGAGAGAGAACTAAGATTAGCAGAGAGCTAGCTAACATTAGCAGCGAGCTAGCTAATGTTACCAGGGAAAGAAGTAAGGTTAGCGGAGAGCTAGCTAACATTAGCAGAGAGCTAGCTAATGTTACCAGGGAAAGAAGTAAGGTTAGCGGAGAGCTAGCTAACATAAGCAGCGAGCTAGCTAATGTTACCAGGAAAGAAGTAAGGTTAGCGGAGAGCTAGCTAACATTAGCAGCGAGCTAGCTAATGTTACCAGGGAAAGAAGTAAGGTTAGCGGAGAGCTAGCTAACATAAGCAGCGAGCTAGCTAATGTTACCAGGGAAAGAAGTAAGGTTAGTGGAGAGCTAGCTAACATTAGCAGCGAGCTAGCTAATGTTACCAGGGAAAGAAGTAAGGTTAGCGGAGAGCTAGCTAACATAAGCAGCGAGCTAGCTAATGTTACCAGGAAAGAAGTAAGGTTAGCGGAGAGCTAGCTAACATAAGCAGCGAGCTAGCTAATGTTACCAGGGAAAGAAGCGTATTATTTCTGTAATTTAACTGTATATCCTTAGTTAGTTAAGTCTGTTAAAGGTATTATTCAGTTTAACTGCTTTATTTTTACTGTATATGTGCCTGTATATTTTATAGATTATCCATGGAGATGGAAAACCTCAGTCACCATCAACTCAGCTCTGATCAAATGGATCTACCTGCCCGACTTCTACACCATCCCCAACTCCAGAAACCTCATCGGTAAGGAGAAAAGCTTTAGCAGAACTGTCCGATGAGTTTCTTTGATTTTACCAAATTGAAAACCTCTGGAATATAATCAAGAGGAAGATGGATGAACTTGAATTTTAGCACCAGGAGTAAAGGCATAAAATTATCTAAAAGCAGTGTGTAAGACTGGTGGAGGAGAACATGATGCCAAGATACATGAAAACTGTGTTCAAAAACCAGGGTTATTCCACCAAATATTGATTTCTGAACTCTTAAAACTTTATGAATATGAACTTGTTTTCTTTGCATTATTTGAGGTCTGAAAGCTCTGCATCTTTTTTGATTTCAGTTATTTCTCATTTTCTGTAAATAAATCCTCTAAATGACAATATTTTTATTTGGAATTTGGGAGAAATATTGTCTGTAGTTTATAGAAGAAAACAATTTTCATTTTACTCAAACACATACCTCTATGTTTCAGTAATAGCTAAATTAGAGAAGCTGATTCAGAAACTGAAGTGGTCTCTTATAATTTTTTTTTTTTTTTACCAGAGCTGTATGTGTGTAGTCTGATTGATAATTTTTTGAAACAAAGGCGATCCAAACTATCTAAACTATGAGTCTGAATTACTAAAGTTACGGTTTCATTACTCCACATGGTGGCGCTAAAATCAAATGAATAGGGTAAATAAACCAGAGGTGAAGAATACTGGTTGTTAAACATGGCGGTGTTGCCGTTCTCCTTCAGTTGTTCACCGACTTGTGTTTCAGAACTTTTGAACTGGACTGTTCTTCGCGCCTGACACTCTGGCTGAAACTCCACCCTCTTTGACTAGGTCTGCCTAACAACAGAGTGATCTATATTCTGATTGGCTCAACGAGAGTACATTATAATATACAGCCGATGGTTTGGCAAGCGTGAGAAACACCATGTGTGGCGTGTGAGCGTGTGAACTCGCTGAGGTGCGTGTGTCACACGCTCAAAGCATGAGACTTAAGAACACTGATTTTATCCTCTTAAGTAACATATCAAAGAGAACTGTCTTGTGATATATCGATTATTACAGTATCACAGTATTGTGATATCATCGTTATCGTGGGCATCATATTGTGAAAATATTGTATCATGAAATCATGCCCTGATTCCCACCCGTAATACACTCAGATGCTGTGTGAACATTTTAAATGTAAATTATATTGTTTGTGTGTGTGTGTGTGTGTGTGTAGCGGACTTCCTGCTGCTGATGTGTGCGTCTCAGCAGTGGAAGGTGTTTGAGAACGAGAAGAAGGAGGAGTGGATGGTGTTGGGCGGAGAGAACAACGATAACCCCGACCCCATGGACGGACTGCCCTTTAACCCCGCCCCCAACTTCATCAACTGCAGGTACTGCCTCATTACTTACTGCACCCACTGCAGCGCCACCTGCAGCCCTGCCGCATTCATGCAGGAGTTTCTCATTCTGACACATGCTTTTAAAATATCAGCTTCCTTTGATGTATTGTGTGGATGGTGTGGAATTGTTAACCCAACTCCAAAAATAATTTCCTTACATACATACCACTGCAATACACTTTAAGCTGTTAGAACGTATTGAGACGTTATCAAAAGGAAACTGAATGCATTTAGTTGTCTTTTGCCCTTGCTAAATTTTATGCAACCTTATATTATTTATTAGAACTTATTTTTGTTATTGTTTAACTTCCTAAGTCATTGAAAAATAATATGTGATTTTTCATAATCAAAAAATATAAACAAATGTAAATCGTGTTGGTAAAAAAAATGTTAATTCAACTGTTTAATTTATTTATGATTATTATTTATTAAGATCTATACACGTAAGGAAGATAAAAGAGGAGACTGAAGGGAGTAAACCCAAAATTAACTGAAAGAGGCTACAGTAAAAGCCTGAAAAAGCATCTCTCTCTCTCTCTTTCTCTGTATCTCTCTCTCTCTCTCTCTCTCTCTCAGGTCGTATTTGGACATGATGAAGGTTCTGGTGTTCCGCTACATGTTCTGGTTTGTGTTGGCGGTGGTGTTTGTCACGGGTTCTACTCGGATCAGTGTGTTTGGGTTGGGGTATCTGCTGGCCTCTTTCTTCTTCCTGCTGTTCGGAACCCGACTGCTCATCAAACGCTCCTGCACCCGCCTGCTGATGTGGGACTGTCTCATCATCTACAACGTCACTGTCATCATCTCCAAGAACATCCTGTCTGTGAGTACACACACACACACACACACACACACACCCACACACCCACCCACACTATACACACACCATACACACACAAAATTACTAGACAGAAAGACTTGTTTCTGGATGGCTGTGAGTCTTTATTAACCATTGTGTGTGTGTGTGTGTGTGTGTGCAGATTCTGGCGTGTGTGTTTGTAGCTGATATGCAGGCTCGTTTCTGCTGGGTGATTCAGCTCTTCAGTCTGGTCTGCACAGTGAAAGACTACTACGATCGTAAGTTCATCAAACTTCTATTAAAAAATGTATTAAAAAATCATTATTTATATAAATTATAAGTTAAGTGTGTATTGTACAATGTGGTCAGGAATCATAAGGCTAAACCATATTGATGTAGGCCATATGAGAATAACTGCAACAGGCAGTGGTTCTCCCCCACTAGTGAAGCCCTTATTAACCATCTAACCCAACACCAAGAGGGTGAACGACCCCCTCGACCACTAAACTAAATATATGTATTTATATGAGATGTTTGTGAGCTTCAGTAGACTGTAAAATATATATGGTGTTGTGATCCACAGCTGCGTCTCTGAATGATAAGGAGTGCAGTCTGCCGGTAGAGGAAGCTGGTATTATCTGGGACAGTATCTGCTTCTTCTTCCTCCTGCTGCAGAGGAGAGTCTTCCTCAGCTTCTACTTCCTGCACGTGACCGCGGACCTGCAGGCTTCAGCACGCCAGGCCTCCAGGTGGGAGTTTACTGGAGGGCTGTAACTAACAATTACTTAGATTTTTTCCCTTTTATCTGATTAATGAAAAAAAAAATCAACAAATGAATCAATTATTAATCAGATAAAAATGGGTGAAAAGGCCAAATTTGATTTCCAGCACATTGTATAATAAATTAAACTGTCTTTTACTAATGCTGTTAGTGTTTACACAAAGAATTAACATTTTACATTAATTGTATTATTAATTTAATTTAATTATTTAATAATACGATATCAGTGTAGGTAATGTAACCACTTGCACGCAACGTTAATTAAGGTGAAATGGAAAACTCACTAAACGCGAGTGAGATATAAGCAGATCTTGTTTAACTACTCTAGCAGCCTCTAGTAGCCTAACTAGAACTTGTTGCTAACGTTAGCTTGGCTAAAACTGTGCCTTGTTTTGGATCTTCTGGTTGAGCTGCCACATTTAAGGTGGAATTTAAGGTGAAAGCGAAATCTTGTGGGGGAAATGCTAATGGTAACTGGTTCGCTAAACATGAGAAATCTTGTTTAACTACTTTAGCAGCCTCTAGTAACATTAAGTGAGAGAAAAAATTTAATTAACTTTCTCCAATCTTAGTGTTAATCTCTTCCCCAGTTGCTTTAATATGTATCCAGCTTTATGGCACTTTACTCTAACGGCATTGGTTTGCTTGCTATAGACCCAACTAATCAATTATACTGGTAAACAGATTAGTTATACTGGTTGACCAGCACCAGAACTGTCCTAGAACCATCCCAAAGCTTTCTGTTAGCTGCCATAAACTTAAAATCATATGTCCCAAAATGTTTAAATGCATTTTTAACGTTAACGTTGTATTTAATTGTATATTTTTTACTGCCATAATTTCATCAATAGTTTTTTTTTTTTTCCCTGGTACATTGACATCCATCCACATCTACTCATCCACCATTAGCCAGTGAGTTGTGCAGTTTCCCTGATTACAGTTGCCACTTTTGAAGCTCCACAGTTGACTGACATGGCAATCCACCAGTCGCAGTTATTTCATTGTTGACCCTGTGTTGAAACGTGGGGTCTTTAAACAGACTGTACACTAAGCAAATTAAAAACTCCCAGTCGTAGTTCAATCAGTGGTTTCCTCATCATTCGTTTACCACATGGAAACGCTCTATCCTGAAAGAGCTTTAATCATTTTTTTTTTTTTATCGTTTCTGGGATACTGGGACGGTGTTAGTCTGGAGCTCGGTGCTGATCCACCAGCTTGGTCATGTTGTTATACTGGTCAACGCCTAAACCATGCTAGTTCACAGGCTTAGTGACCAGTTACATCAACAAAATTAAATGAAAACCTGCGATTATATTAGTCAAAAGGTAAAAAAAAAAAAAAAACTTTTCAACCAGCTTACCCAATTTGACCAGCTTTTTCTCCCCTGGAACCTTTCAGACCAGTGCTAAACCAGTAAAACCATATTAGTGGCGCAGAGTGGTCCAGCGGTCTAAAGCGCTGCCACAATGGGCGGGAGGTCGGAGGTTCAAACCCCCGCTCATGCAGCTTTGCCATCAAGCTGCCGGCGCTCAGAGGGAGCATAATTTGCTCTGCTCCCTCTAGGTGGGTAGATGGCGCTCTCTCCTAGGGTGATGTCTGCAGCACAGGGCGTCTTTGAGCTGATGTATCGGAGCCGGGTCGCTGTGCTTTCCTCCAAGTACTCGGTAATGCTGCATCAACAGCAGCTCGAAAAAAAGCGGTGGCTGACTTCACATGTATTGGAGGAAGCATGTGTTCGTCTTCACCCTCCTAGTGATCGGGGGAGTCCTAATGAGCGGGTTGGGTAATTGGCTTGATTAATTGATTGTGTTTGCTTAAGCTGTATGTAATGTGTTTTCTATGTGTGTGTGTGTGTACAGGGGTTTCGAGCTGTTCAGAGCCAGCATCATAAAGAACATGCGTTTCCACAAGCAGGCAGAGAAGAAATCCATCCAGCAGCTGAAGAACTCGTGAGTTCTGGACATTATCATATACACTACACATAATTTGGGTTTAGCGTAACAAAATATATTACAATATCTATGTTGTGTTTTGGACATGGTGTAGTACAGTTAGTGTACAGTAAGTGTATCAGTGTGTGTGTTTGATATCTCTACAGGATGCAGCGAATCCGTGATAAACAGCAGAAGTATAAAGAAGGTCGGAAACCATCTGAAAGAGAAGAACAGCCGACAGGTATAAAATCACCATACATACATCTCCCCTGTTAAACCTGTAGTTAATAATAATCTTTTAAATCAATTAGTCTCGGCTTTTAAAGGGTTAAACAACTAATTTTGTTCCATCAAGTTTGTTAAAGTCAGTATGTTTAATCTGAACCTTATTAATATTCATATGAACCATATAGAGTCTTACAGAGCGCCCCCTACTCTTGCTGTGGTGTATTACAGTCTGTCAGAATGACCATATGAATCATATGAACCTTATATAGTAGTATAGAGCACCCCCTGCACTTGCTAAAGTGTATTACAGTCTGTCAGAATGACCATATAAGGCATATGAACCATATATAATATAGTGTATTACAGTCTGTCAGAAGGATCATGTGAATCATATGAACCTTATAGAGTATTATAGAGCACCCCCTGCAGTTGCTGTAGTGTATTACAGTCTGTCAGAATGACCATATGAATCATATGACCCATATAGAGTATTATAGAGCACCACCTACTCTTGCTGTAGTATATTACAGTCTGTCAGAATGACCATATGAATTATATGAACCTTATAGAGTATTATAGAGCTCCCCCTACACTTGCTAAAGTGTATTACAGTCTGTCACAATGACAATATGAATCATATGATCTTTATATAATATTATAGAGCGCCCCCTACACTTGCTGTAGCTTAATACAGTCTGTCAGAATGACCATATGAATCTTTTGAACCTTATTTAATATTATGGAGCGCCCCCTACTCTTGCTGTAGTGTATTACAGTCTGTCAGAATGACTTTATGAACCATATGAATCTTATATAATATTATAGAGCGCCCCCTACTCTTGCTAAAGTGTATTACAGATTCTCAGAATGACTATATAAATCATATGAACCTTATAGAGTATTATAAAGCGCCCCCTACACTTCCTGTAGTGTATTACAGTATGTCAGAAAAACTTAATGAAACATATAAACCTTATAGAGTATTATAGAGCGCCCCCTACACTTGTTGTAGTGTATTACAGTCTGTCAGAAAAAAACACAATCTTGTAAGTGTGATGAGATCCTCATATCTGCTCTACTGTTCTTCACTCAGAGTCTCAGGAGGAGCTGGAGAGGAAACAGAGGAAGGAGAGGAAGACCTCCAAACACAAAGAGTGGCACCGACCCTGGATAGACCATGCTACTGGTACACACACACACACACACACATACACACACACAAACACAAGCTTTACAAACTTACAGTGTGTTGTTGTTATTAAATGCCAGTAAAATAATTAAAACATATTAGATTTTTTTAAAAAGTACATACAGCTCTGGAAAAAAATAAGAGACCACCTCTGAATCAGTTTCTCTGATTTTTATATTTATAGGTTTATGTTTGAGTAAAATGAACATTGTTGTTTTTTTTTTCTATAAACTACAGACAACATTTCTCCTAAATTCTGTATAAAAATATTGCATTGCAAATTACAGAAAATGAAAAATGGCTGGAATAACAAAAAGGATGCATAGATTTCAGACCCCAATAATGCATCATTTATATTCATAAAGAGTTCCGAAATCAATATTTGGTTTAATAACCCTGATGGTTTTTAATCACAGTTTTCATGCATCTTGGCATCATAATCTCCTCCACCAGTCTTACACACTGCTTTTGGATAACTTTATGCTGCTTTACTCCTGGTGCAAAAATTCAAGCAGTTCAGTTTGGTTTGATGGCTTGTGATCATCCATCTTCCTCTTGATTATATTCCAGAGGTTTTCAATTTGCTAAAATCAAAGAAACTCATTATTTTTAAGTGGTCTCTTATTTTTTTCCCCCTGAGCTCTATATTGGCTAGTCTGATTATTGATTGTGTGTTTTTACAGTGTGTGTTGTGAATCTGTGCTCAGCAGTGAAAGATTGATACACTGTGTGTGAATCTCTGTTGTAGTTCTTCATTCTGGAGATTATTACCTGTTTGAGTCGGACAGCGGCGAGGAGGAGGACTTCTCAATGGGAGAGCAGAAACAACCCAAACAGACTGCCTTTCAGGTAACACACACACACACACACACACACACACACACACACACACTCTCTATATTCACTGTCTTGCTACCACTATGCAGGCTACACACATGCCCCGTGCATTTAGCATAAGAGTCTTTTAAAGAGACAGTGTACACATTACTGAATACTGGCTGTTGCATACTTCCCCCAGGCCATTAAAATGGTCATCCCCCTATTGTGAGCATGCATGCAATACCAAGCACTTCCTGAGATTTTGATACTCAGCAAATTAAATTCTAATTCAGAAATTCTTACAACCAAGCTGAGATGCTTACAATGTGTGTGTGTTTTCTATAGCTGGCGTATCAGGCGTGGGTGAGCAGTGCTAAACATGCTCTCCGTGAACGACAGAGGAGACAGAGAGAGCAGAGACTGGAGAGAGAGAGACAACAAGCCGGATCACAGGCCTCAGGTCCACCCACACATCCATACACACACGCACACACACACATTCCTTATTGTAGATTTGGAGACGTGCCAGAGATTTCTCTAAGTCTTTAGCTGACACTCTAGGATTCTTCCTCACCTCATTGATCATTCTGCGCTGTGCTCTTACAGTCATCTTTACAGGACTTTACCACCATGCCTAGAGAGAGAGCAGCTCCAGTAACAGTGCTGAACTTTCTCCATTTGTAAACCGTCTGTCTTACCGTGGACACATGAACATCAAGACTTTTAGAGATACTTTTGTAACCCTTTCCAGCTTTACACAAGTCAGCAATTCTTGAATGTAGGTCTTCTAAGAGCTCTTTTCTTAAGTGTGAGGCATGATTCACATCAAGCAATGCTTCTTAAGAACAGCAAACCCAAAACTGGTGTGTGTGTGTTTTTTTTTTTTTTTTGTGGTATTAGTTTTAGCAGACTGTGTTTGTCTATTGTTGTGATTTAGATGAAGGTCAGAACACATTTAAGGACCAATCTTTGCAAAAATTCAAGTAAAGGATTAGATGCTTTTTCTTGCAACTGTATATATTATGTTATACTCTAAATCATATGTGTAAAGATTGTATTTATTACAGAATCTCTAAAAGTTGGCAGGGGTCAGATTACACTGTGCAAAAAAAGATCACTAGTTTATATCTTTTTTTATATCTTTATTTATGACTGTTATAACTGTTATATTTATTTATTATTGTTATAACATTTTATAACATTGTTATATGTTGTCATAATGCATTGCTCTCCTTTTCATTTACTCAGGAGGTGATGGAGAGGAGGCGGGGGCTGTTTTTGAGGAGCACGGGTCTCAAATAGAAGAGGAGGAGCTGGGAGAGGAAGGGGAGGAGTCAGGTAAATTACTCACCTGTGAGATAAAATTCATGTTCATGTCAAAATGAATCTACCAATCAACCTACCCAAGCTCCACCCACAAATATGGACTTTAAAACTTCATTTAGTTTTTTTTTTTTTTTTAAGCCATTCAGAGGTGGACTCTTGTTTGTGTGCTATGGATCTTTGTCCTGCTGCAGAACCCAAGTGTCACCTGAGCTGACATTTTTTTGAAGCATCAAAGCTCCCCCAGACCATAACACTAGCACCACTATGCTACTTTACACCATATGTACAACAACAGGACACACACACACCTTCTGAAAAGTTCACAGAATATATAGTGCTAGGGATCATCATTTATTTATTTATTTTTTTTTTGTCAAATGTTTTTTTTTTTTTTGCCATGGAGACCATTTTCACACAGTCTTTTCTTATTATTGAATCTTTAACACTGACCTTAACTGAGGCGAGTGAGACCTGCAGTTCTTTAAATGTTGTTCTGGGTTCTTTTGTGACCTCCTGGATGAGTTGTCCATGCCCTTTTGGATTCATTTCGCAAGGCCTTTCGGTAGATATTCTATGTAAGTGATTTCTTGATTCTACAGTTCTGGCAGTAATCAGTCCTGGTTATAATTAGTAGTGAAAAATGTGGACAGTTAATTAAAGGGGGAGGGGCTGGTTGGTTTGGATTGCTTTCTGTCCCTTAATAAATTATATCATCATTTAAAAAGTGCTTTTTATATTTACTCAGGCTATCTTTATCTGATATCAAATTTAGCTTTACAGTCTAAAAATACACAAGTATGACCAAAAAAAGCGAAAACATTTTTTATACAAATTTATAAGGAGGCAAATACGTCTTCACAGCGCTGTATGTTCAAGTTGCTGTCCTCAGAAACTGTGATGCTGTTCCAGGTACCCGCAGCGATACGGTGCAGAGAATCCTGGACATCCTAAAGTTCCTCTGGGTTCTGTTTCTGGCCATGGTGGACGGGTTCACGCTGTGGCTCAGCATGCTGACCAAGCAGTACGTCGACACGTCCACGGTTCTGTCTGAGGAGCGCTACATGCTCATCCATAACATTGACCAGGTGAGCAAACTCACAACTGCACCCAGAGACTGTAAAAAAGATGGACGCCGCGTCTCCGTTCCCATTCATTCAATGAAAATGAAGCCAAAATCTTCCGCCATGTTGGCGATCCTGATACCCGAGTCTGTAGAGCGCAGTAGAGACCAGAGGAGGGAGAAAGACTGTGGAGAGACAGCCTACTCATTTAAATAACCCCGCCCCTGAGGGCTGCCTCGAGGTCACAGGCTGCAGAGCGTAGTGGATCGAAGCTGACGGTCTGTTATTGGTCCCGCCCATAACCAGCCCTTTTACAATAACCACAACTTTTTGAATAGAGCTGAATAACGTTTTTAAAAAACGAATTCTGTGGGTATATAAAAATGTAACAATATAAGCAGAGGTTACACTAGCTGTTACATTTAAATAATGCAGGTAGAATTACAGTATATTGAAAAAAAAAAACGTGATTGAAAGTTGTCTGTTTTGCCATTGAAACCTATGGGAATGGGTGGGGTTACACAGCTTTCTGCAACCGAACAGCAGGGGGCGCCCGACCTGTGGTGGCTTCACTTTTAAGAGACGAGGCTCTGTCCAGCTATACAAAGTCTATGACGGCACCAAATACACGCCACCTAGTGGTTTTCACTCTTGTTAGGGTGATTTCACACTTTTTCACCGCAGCAAAGGAGTTAAAAAATTCTGGTTTAATTTGCTTTCACAGTTAAACAATAAGTGTAAGCATCACATTACACAATGAATCAATCATGCGACGAGGGCTGGGTATCGTTAAAAAAAAAAAAATCTGATACTGACACGAAACTTTGAGTCTAAATTTTAACAAATTGTACATAAATTTTACAAAAACATAAGTATTTATCTCACAGGAATTTCGAAACCCAGCCCTACATGCGACCCCATATGCAGCACTGGGAGAGGAGAGAGGGAGACTACACCTGTAGTGGGTTGAAAGGGTATCAATATGCCAAAGTTACCCTATTATAATATGTGTGTGTGTGTGTGTGTGTGTTACAGACGTCCACCAGAGAGCCCATGGATGACCAGCTCTCTCAGGGCAGTGAGTCCCCCACTCTGGAGACGTGTTTAGACGAGACTGATACTGATGCTAATATCAGCGGTGCTGTCAGGTGGGTCCGGTGTCTCACAGTCATTAACCTTCATATTCTTCAGTATGAAGAATGAAGTTTTACCTGGTGTTCGATCAGAGTCAGCTGACCTCTTGTATGTTCTGACCCGATTCCTGCTGTAGTTCTGCTGAGCTGGAGGAAATCAGTGAGTTGGATGGGGCACAGGGCCACAGCAGCACCACTCTGAGCTCCCAGCCCACCCTGCAGCTGGAGCCTGACTCACGGACCCTCCGGCGCCAGCGCCGCTCCAGAACCGCCAGCGAACTGCTCTCAGACAAGTACCAACTTTTTCAGACTTCTCACCTAAACCTACATGATAGAACCTTAAAACCTATGTAGTAGGGGTGTGACGAGACACTAATATCACGAGACGAGACGAGACACGATATTGGGTTCAAGAGAACGAGACGAGATTTAATTTTTTTTTTTTTACGAAAACGTCAAAAATGAAAAATGGCTTGAAAACTAGAGTTTTATTTGCCAAAATCATAAAACACAAACTTAACAGACAGGTTTCTCTCACACATTGATTCTATAAGAAATAGAAATAAAAATAAAAATAAAACTTTTCTATGTCTTATATAGTGCAAACAATAAGTGCAAACCACAACCAGTCATATTGAACCTATGGTTTGTGTTTTTTTCTCCTGAATCTCTTGTAATTTAACTATGCAGAACCATAACCAGTCATATTAAGACTATGGTGTTTTTATTTTTTTTTTAAATACAGTACAGAGCTAAGGGATTAGTACAGCTGTCTATGAAACAGTCACGTGTAGGATTTATTTACAGTATTTATATATGGTTTGTGTCTTGTTGGTCACTCTGTTACCGTTTATTGTTTCCACTGGAGCCAAAATGCAGCCAGACATACAACTTAAAAGTAGCAGAAGCATCTTCTATACAAATACCTGAATTTTCCTCTTCTGCTGAGAGCTACTCTCACTCACTTTCTACTGTGTTGCCAGATCCCTCTTAAAAAGTCCACACTTAACTGTTTTTTTTCCCCCGCAAGACAGGTTTAAGCCTGACGAGAAATATCGTCCGTTTTAATCTCGTGAGATCTCGTCACACCCCTAATACGTAATGTCACACCTGCAATGGGTTGTAAAGCCCTGGACTAGAAACTATGGTATTTTTTTATTTTCCTTTTATATTTTAAGCAGTTTTGAGTCCAGTAATTTTACACTTTTACTTAAAGAGTAAAAAGCTTGAGTTGATACTTCTACTGAAGTATTTTAAACCCTAGTATCTATACTTCTACATACAGAGTAATAAATATCAATACTTTTCACACCGTTGTTCATGGGACAGGATACTAGTTTGTAAGAGTTAAGTATAGAGATAAGAGATAAACCTGTTTATTTATGAAAGCAAAAGTGATTCTTCTACCCGTCTCTCTAAGAGCAGTTTGAAGGACCTGTAGTTTTAAGAGTGTGTTTAATAATTGCCAGCTTTTAGAAATGGTTTCCATTAAAAAATGGACTTTGCTCAAGAATGTTTGGTTCTGCATTTTGCTTTGAATGACATTTTTGGCAATAAATAAAACCTCAAACACTCACTCGCAGAATTTCCACTGTTTGAGCCAATTATCAGTTAACGTCAAGATGTTTTTCACGGTCAGAGTTCTAGAATTGCAAAAACAGACACTTGGCTGTAATTTTGTCACAAAGAAATAGAAGTAAAAACAGTGTATCTTGAGAGAAATTGGCCTGGACTGTTTGGCTCAATCCCATTTCTCCCCTTGGCCCTACCACTTACCCCTACCCCTACCCTATTATTTAGAGGGGAGAAATCCTCCCCATAAGAATTGGGAGAACCCTTTAATCACCCGATACGTCAAGAGAATGACAGAACAATTATTCTGATCTGAAATAAACTAATTTCTTACAATTATTGGGGTTACAAACTGAATAATCCGAATAACAAGTATGCTCATTTTTTGGGGCAAGACATGAAAATCTGGTGAATCTAATTAAAAATAGTCTCCATAATATTCTTACAGTTGAATGTGCCAGAATATGGAGTTACTGGAACACTCAGGGTTTCTCAGTCAAGATCTATTGGGTGGCATTTAGATCTAAATATCGCTGTGGCTAATATCGTTAGCGGCTAATGCTAATGCTGCTGCACCTAGCCTTAGTGCTGAAGAAATCCTCCCCATAAGAATTGGGAGAACCCTTTAATCACCCGATATAGGGCTGTAATTTATGATTATCCTGGTAGTCGACTAATCTGACTATTATTTTTTCAATTAGTCGATTAGTCAACGAATCATTCTGCGATGTCCTCCATCTCTAAAAACGATAGAAACAACAGAACATGAGATTTAACTGGCATGTAAATATCTGAATGTTGTTTAAGCGTGGAAAGTACTGATATTTAGTGATTTAAAATGTAATCTGTTGTGTTGGGGCACTTTTGGAAACACAAACTAAGTTGAGAGTAAACTGTGTGAGTGAGCTGTTTACCCATCTCTCATTGCGCTTCTGTCCCCAGCACTTTGTGTAATGCGCTACTGTTACAAATTAACAATTAGTCGACAATGAAATTTGTGGTCGACAAATTTAAATAATCAACATTGTCGATTATAGCAACTAATCATTGCAGCCCCTAACCCGAAACTTCAATAAAATGACAGAACAATTATTCTGATCTGAAATACACAAATTTCTTACAATAATTGGAGTGACAAACTGAATAATTCGTATAACAAGTATGCTAATTTTTTGGGGCAAGACAGGAAAATCTGGTGAATCTTTTTAAAAATAGCCTCCATAATATTCTAACAATTGAATATGCCAGAATATGGAGTTACTGGAATATCAGGGTTCCTCAGTCAGGCTCTGTTCGGTGGCATTTGCATCTAAATATCGTTAGTGGCTAATGCTAATGCTGCTGCACCTAGCCTTAGTGCTGAAGAAACTTCACTGAAACTTCACTGAAACTTCACTCACCCTTAGACTAAATATTGGAAATTTAAGCTTAGTGTAAATAAAAAAAGCACTTTACTCACCCAAATAAAATCACCCAAAAATATATTTTTAGGAGAGAAATCTGAAAATGTTTTTTTTTTTTTTTTTTTTGGTTTAAGAAGAAGAAGAATTACAGAGGTGTTTTTGTTTACTTAGGTGCGTCCCCTTTAGAAGGGAAACATGGCGACACCCTTGCTCACTTTGTAGGCATCCTAAGTAGTGTTGCTTAACCCCTTAAAATGCCTTGTCCTGTATACAGCCTACAGGTGTAGGTGATACAAAATCCTTTTTTTTCTGCAGTAAAATAACTTATTTACATTCTAAAACTTTGAGGTTTTGAAATCTCCTACAGGACACTTAGAGAAGCTGCCTGTTTTCTCTCTACTCCACTTTATAATGATTCCAGATCAGTAACAGGAATCAAGCCAAATTCTGCAGGTTTGAAAATAGACGTAAAAACTAGACAAACGTAAAAAAAACTACAGGTTTGGAGGACATGAACTGTTTGATTTGTATTCAGGAAAATATTGATTTTAATATAAAGTTCAAAAAAGAGCCAATTTTATGATTTTATTCATTATAGACTTTATATATATATATATTTTGACATTATCAGATTTACTATTACAATTATAATTTTGCTTTTCAGTTATGTTCCTTATCAAACATGAAAGCTTTTTATGTAATGCTTAAATAGAAATCCTTAAGATTTTGTGGTGTAATGTCAGATAGACAATTGACCAAAAAATCCTGGCTTGTTAAGGGGTTTGCGCCTTGTAATCTGTTGTACCCATAGACTGTGTATAGCTGGACAGAGCATCGTCTCTCAAAAGTGAAGCCACCACAGGTCGGACGCCCCCTGCTGTTCGGTTTCAGAAAGCTGTGTAACCCCACCCATCCCCATAGGTTTCAATGGCAAAACAGACAACTTTCAATCACGTTTTGTTTTCCAATATACTGTAATTCTACCTCCTTTATTTAAATGTAACAGCTAGTGTAACCTCTGCTTATATTGTAAATGTTTTATATCCCCACAGAATTTGTTTTTAAAACGTTTTTCCTATTTAAAAAAGGTGTGGTTATTGAAAAACGGCTGGTTATGGGTGGGATCAATAACAGACCGTCAGCTCCGCTCCACTCTGCAGACTGTGACCTCGAGGCAGCCCTCAGGGGCGGGGTTATTTAAATGAGAAGGCTGTCTCTCCACAGTCTTTCTCCCTCCTCTGGTCTCTACTCGGGTATCAGGATCGCCAACATGGCAGAAGATTGTGGCTTCATTTTCATTGAATGAATGGGAACGGCGACACGGCGTCCATCTTTTTTTACAGTGTCTTGTTGTACCCTATAGTCCAAAAAAATACTAAAAAAAAAATGACTTTACCCCACCTCACCACATAAAATTAATCCTAGCCAAGTAGAGTTTGATTTACTGTATACCAGTGAGGTAAAAGCGAGGATTGGTGGCTCTGAGATTTGCCTTGAACTTACGCTTTTATGCTTTAATGCTCCTCCTCTGTGTTGTGTTCCAGACCTTACTGTATAGAGGAGCTCGTCCACAGTCGAGATTTCTACTCGTCTCAGAACCGTATGCTGAAGCTCCTCTTCGCTCTCTATAACGTTCTGGCGTGTCACTCTGAGCTGGCCTGCTACTTCATCATCGTCCTCAACAACGCGGTGACGGCCTCCGTCATCTCCCTGGTCCTGCCCATCCTCATCTTCCTCTGGGCCATGCTGGCCGTGCCTCGACCCTCCAAGAGCTTCTGGATGACCGCCATCGTCTACACAGAGGTGGGGCAGACGCTGGGCAGACGCTGGGCAGACGCTGGGCAGACGCTGGGCAGACGCTGGGGTCGGGGGATTTGAGCTGTATTGTGCTGGGCTGTAAACAGATGTGGAGATATGGAAACTGTTTATCAGCCCTGTGTGCAGAGTCAACACACACACACACACACACACACACAGCTTATGCTCCGTTTCCTCCGAGATGTTAATATATAGCTCTAAGCCATTTTTATATATATTTTATTCACAGCACATCTGTGTTTTACAAGATTTTGAGTCCAGAAAGCGTTCCAGCTCAGCTTTTTGTTTTTTTGCGTTCTTCATAAAAGTCTTATACTGCTGTTTTGCTTTTGGAGATTTGGCTCTTGCCTCCTTTTGCAAGTTCTGCACTCCAGACCTAAAACATTTGGGTTTGAAAAAAAAAATATATATATATATATATGGGGCAGAAGATCAAAATTTCAGCTTTTTTCCCCCAGTTTTTTACGTACATCTGAACCTGAATATAGTACCTTTATTTGCATACAAGTCTCCTTTTTGGCAGGTAAAATGTTTATTCTTTAGGGTTTAAGTTTGAAGATTGACTAGGCTAGTATTAAACCTTCCACTTCTTACCCCTGATTAACTCTTAACTTTTTTTGTAAGCAAAATTATTGGAACAGATAAACTATAAAAATAGTTTCTTGACATTTGTTTTTGGGGGTTACTCCCTTCAGTCTCCTCCTAAGCAGGAAAATGTTAACTTATATATATATATATGTATGTATATTCACTACCTGGGGCAGTGGTCTGCACAGATCTGATTGGCGGAGGAGAGCATTTGGTGATCTTACACCACACGTGATTGGTCTGTGCATTTACTGCGCGGTAAAACACACACTGCAGTGACGCGATGCGTTTTTTTTTTTTTTTTTCAAAAAGTTGAGATATTTTTAACTTTATGCAAGTGAGAAGCGAGTTTCGCTGGGCAGTAGCCAATCAGCGCCACGCGGCAGGGCTTCAGCACCACACACACACCACAGGCTGAACTACAGAGTGAGAAAACAGAGGAAGTACAGCTTTTTCAGGCTTTTTTGTGCTTTAAGATCTCAGTGACGGAGGAGCAGCTGGTCCTGGACTGGATGTTTTAGCATGGTTCACCAGCCAAAAAAAGAAACAGAACAGCGTCTCGTTCATACACAGCACTGAACAACAACTCTACACATTCTTGCTGGTGGCAGATAAACTGCTTGCTCCTTCAGGAGACACGCCCCAAAGCGGCGAGAGAAAGGCGGAGAAAGCGATTGGGAGCGATGCCACGTCGCTGCAGTGTGAACAAGAAAAGTTACGCCGCTTTAAATGAACACTGTCAAAATTAAATCTTTCTCAGTAGTTTATCGGTTTGGGTCCGCATTAGACAGCGTCTGGGTCCGGACCCGGACCGCGGCCCGCCTATTAGTGACCCCTGCCCTGTAGGGTTTAAGTTCGAAGATTGACTAAGCCTGTCTAAAACCTTCCACTTCTTACGACTGGTTAATTCTTTTTTGTTCTTGTAAGCAAAAGTATTAGAAGTATTAGATAAACTATAAAAAATGTTTGTTGGCATGGCATGTTTTTAGTGGGGTTACTCCCTTCAGTCTTCTCTCAGATTTTCTGTAGACAGCTCTCTGGTTTTCATGTTGGTTACTCCTCTAACTATAAATGCAAGCAAAATCCAAATCTGAAACTGAGTGTAGACATTCAGCACTGTTTTTTGTCTGAATAATTAATGTATCAGGACTCACCAGGGCAACAAAATCACATTTCAATACTTTTGCTCACAAGAAAAATGGGTGCGTTCAGACAGAAGGTGCTGAATCTTCTGAACTGTGTATCAGATCCAGATAGGCCTGTAACGGTATAATGTATTCGTACCGAACAGACAGACCTTCGGTACGGTACAGTGCTGTACCGAACGAATACAGTCAGTTTATATGTTCTACACAGTGTCTGTTCTACCCTAGGTCTGTGCCTGTCGCGACATGTGGCTATTTAATATTCATTAGATGCCAGTACGTGATTGGAGTAGTAAAGAGGAGGTTCTTTGATATGTTTAAAGCAACTCTTTCGTGATTCGTGCTCTTGTGACCATGTGGGGGTGACGTCGCACGGCGGACCAATCAGTCGAGCCTTTTCTAACTACTCTTCAAAACACATTTGCGAGGTGCACGCGTCTTTTGTATCAGAGAATGGTGGAGACTATTTGGACATTATCCTCCCCTGTCCTTAAAATCTCCCGTTTGGGAGCACTTCAGTTTCCCAGTGAAAACCTGCGACGGAAAAAGACAACTGGATAAAATGAAAGCGGTATGTCGTTATTGGTTTGCTGAGGTCGGCTATGTTTCGGGCAACACCTCAAACATGCTACGTCACCTGAGACAGCGCCACCTAAGTGCTAAGATTACCGCGACAAGAAAGAAGATCCCTGTAGTGCAAATGCCACTAATATCTGTGTTCAGGCATCATTACAATCACAATTCAAATCGGGCTAAAGCCATTACAGCATCCATTGGGGCTTTTATAGCATCGAGGGTATATAGAGGGTATTTTCAAGCACTGGGGACGTTGTAACTGCCAGCAGATCTGCCCTCACTGCTGACAATGTGGACAAAATGATTTTCTTGGCAAAAAATATGAAGATTGAGTAAAATCGAATACTGTAACACTAAAATTCTGGAACTGAGAAAACGTGGAAAGTTTTGTTTACTGTTTAAAGGGAATTCAATTATTATTTTTAATTTTAATATTTTAATTTTTAACATTGGTTAATCATTTGAGAATATTGCATTTAACTTAATGGTGCCAAGCAGCACTTTATATTTATTTACTGTTTCAGTTTGTATATTGGCAATTTTTTGGTTAAATAAACAACACGCTGTGGAAGAAAATGGTTCTGTATTTTGATCCCATACTGTACCGAAAATGTACCGAACCGTGACCCCAAAACCGAGGTACGTACTGAACCGTGATTTTTGCATACCGTTACATACCTAGATCCAGATGTAAATACCTGGAAATAAAAACTGAAATGCTGATCTTTGGTCTCATATTCATCTTTTAATGTCAAACCCAAATGTTTTCAGTCTACAGCAGAAATAATAAGACTTATGAAAGAGACTGTATTACACAATACCTGTGGTGAACTAATTTGAACTTGTTTTGTTAATATTGTGGTAATTCTGGTCACTGATGAGGTGTTTTCTTACTAAATGTTAATATAAGCTGCACAATTATGCTTTAAATAACACTGTTGCTCTTGGCGTTTGAGTTGGAGCGGTTTATGAAAGTATTCCTGCCTCAGCCAATCGTTCCTCTCCTCAGAGTTTGTTCAATCCAGCTCTGCATATTAATCTATGGAGCAGAAAATGATTGTAGGTCAGTAGGGATCACTTTGCAGAAGACTAATACATATCTGGCTCTCTTTCTGATTCTCAGGTTATGGTTGTGGTGAAGTACTTGTTCCAGTTTGGCTTCTTCCCCTGGAACAGTGAATACGAGACCCGGCTGAACGAGAACAAGCCTTTCTTCCCCCCGCGGATCCTCGGCCTGGAGAAAACCGATAACTACATCCGCTACGACCTGCTGCAGCTGCTGGCGCTGTTCTTCCACCGCTCTCTGCTGCAGGTACGCCGACCGCGGTCTCCCTCAGCCAGGCCGGGAAGTGTGGTTTAATCAGAGCAGTATCGTATTATAGAGCTTTGGGCTTTCTCCATCTGTTTCCTGCTGCTGAAGGAAATCTAAACTGTCATCAGACAAATCGCTGAGTGGAAGTGTGGGGAGTATCCAAATACGTTTACTGCAGTTCAGTTAAAGTGGACACGAAACACTTCAAGTATTTAGTGTAATTCACAAGATGTATTTTCACTCTAACAAATTTTAAACAAAGTTTAACAGCTGTCAGTGAAACTGAATTAAAATAATAAGCAATCTAAATGTTATTTTTTTAAGTAAGCGCAGCGCCATCTTGTTCCAGCGCTGAAAGTGACGTCACGAGGTTGGTTCCCGAACGCCTCACTAACATAAACTATGAGCCTACAGTAATTTAGTTCCTCAATAGATAATGAAAGCCAAACCAAAAATCGTTGCAAAAAAATTTTATAGGCTGAAAAATGAAAAAAAGGTTCACTTTCACTTTCATACCTCGCCTCTTAAGAAGACAGCTGTTCTTCAGCGGGGGCTCGCAGCACTGAAGCGTGAGAATCCTCCGGTTAGCTGCAATGCTAGGGGTTAGTGGCGAGCACTTACTAGACCAGGACTATGTGGAGGAGAGGGTTTTGAGTCAGGAGCATTAGTGCCGGACAAATAAGCTGAAGTCCGAGGCTTTTTTCCTCTGTTTTTATTCTTCCTCTGAACAACTGGGATGTACAGACTGTAGAATGAAAGTTGGCCCGCTGTTAAGCAGGTTTTTATAATGTGAGATTCAAAGTTTGAACGCTAGGTGTCAGAAACGGGCCAAAGATTCGGAGAGGGTGCGCATTTCGGGCCAAAGAGTCTAAAAGCAGAGAGGGTGCGCATTTCTAGCGCAGAAAAACAGGCCAAAGAGTCTAAAAGCAGAGAGGGTGCGCATTTCTAGCGCAGAAAAACAGGCCAAAGAGTCTAAAAGTGGAGAGAGTGCGCATTTCTAGCGCAGAAAAACAGGCCAAAGAGTCTAAAAGTGGAGAGAGTGCGCATTTCTAGCGCAGAAAAACAGGCCAAAGAGTCTAAAAGTGGAGAGAGTGCGCATTTCTAGCGCAGAAAAACAGGCCAAAGAGTCTAAAAGTGGAGAGAGTGCGCATTTCTAGCGCAGAAAAACAGGCCAAAGAGTCTAAAAGTGGAGAGAGTGCGCATTTCTAGCGCAGAAAAACAGGCCAAAGAGTCTAAAAGTGGAGAGAGTGCGCATTTCTAGCGCAGAAAAACAGGCCAAAGAGTCTAAAAGTGGAGAGAGTGCGCATTTCTAGCGCAGAAAAACAGGCCAAAGAGTCTAAAAGCAGAGAGAGTGCGCATTTCTAGCGCAGAAAAACGGGCCAAAGAGTCTAAAAGTTGCCGTAATTAATGAGTTTAATATTAAGAGACATCATGAAATTAAACATCAATTTGAAAAATCTTAGTTTACACAACACTGTCAAAGATAAAGATAGTAAGTCAAGTAAAATGGTGTGTGAATGAAATAATCAGGAAAATGTATTATTTAAAGTGGTATATTTCATTATTTGTTTTATTAAAGAGTCTGTGGCCCGTGACTTCAAATATATTTCTCCTTCTGACCCCCAACAAAAAAAGTTTGGACACCCCAGGTCTAGATAAACTGACAATTTAAAGATAACATAGCTAGCGTTAGCTACTTATCTAGCTATCTTACCTTAGCTAGCCAATGCTAGCTAACTAACTAATGCTAACTAGATGAAGCTAGCTAGCCAGCATACCTTCTAACTTCCAAACTGAAATGTTTATCAACAAAACAGTGCCTGGATGTTTCAATATCCACTTAAATCATGTTCGTTTCATTCAGTCTTAATGGACTCTTGACTTTACATGTTAAATAGCTAAATGTATATAAACTAGCTGGTTAACGGGATGGCAGTACCTGCTGTGGACGCGCTGCAGGGTTTCTGCACGGCTCCACGTAGAGAGAGAATAAACACTCCCAAAACGTCTCGCTCTCAGAAAAGCATCTGAAAAGTTCTGCTCAGGTTTATACAGGAAAGATCTCTGAGCAAATGGTCCACGTTAGCCTAGTTCAGCTTCGTCTTCATCCATAAGACGTCTTCATCCATCTCCACAAACAACAAGCTCTTTTCTGCTAGCTCTGTACCTGGACTCTTCAACCAACCAACCTCGTGACTTCACCAGCGCTGCATGGGCAAAATGGCGGCGCCCTAGCGCAAACGTAAGAAACATAAATATATTATAATTCAGTGTGTCAACATTTTATATAAAAAAATCCCCCCCCAAATAAATTCCATTATATTTAATCCCTTAGAGAACTTGTACAAACTGAAATGTTTCATGTCCACTTTAAAGTGTGGTTATTTCAGTACAAATCTGATAGCAGTAAAAGTGTATTTATATTTAAAAAATATAAGTTTCAGTAAAACAAGTATCTGCACCTGAAGTTCTAAGTTCTTTACTTAAATTACAGAGCAGATTCTCAAACAGCATCTATTAGTATCAGAGCTGATGTCTACCTGGATCATTCTCAAAAAAAAAAAAAAAATAGGTCAGGTAAAGATGGATGTATGGTTGAAAGGATAAATAGGTGGGTAGGTAGATGGATGGATGGTTGAAAGGATAAATAGGTAGGTAGATGGATGGATGGTTGAAAGGATAAATAGGTGGGTAGGTAGATGGATGGATGGTTGAAAGGATAAATAGGTGGGTAGGTAGATGGATGGATGGTTGAAAGGATAAATAGGTAGGTAGATGGATGGATGGTTGAAAGGATAAATAGGTGGGTAGGTAGATGGATGGATGGATGAAAGGATAAATAGGTAGGTAAGTAGATGGATGGATGGTTGAAAGAATAAATCGGTGGGTAGGTAGATGGATGGATGGTTGAAAGGATAAATAGGTAGGTATATGGATGGATGGATGGTTGAAAGGATAAATAGGTAGGTAGATGGATGGATGGTTGAAAGAATAAATAGGTAGGTAGATAGATGGATGGTTGAAATGATAAGTAGGTAGGTAGATGGATGGATGGTTGAAAGGATAAATAGGTGGGTAGGTAGATGGATGGATGGTTGAAAGAATAAATAGGTAGGTAGATGGATGGATGGTTGAAAAAATAAATAGGTAGGTAGATGGATGGATGGTTGAAAGGATAAATAGGTGGGTAGGTAGATGGATAGATGGTTGAAAGGATAAATAGGTAGGTAAGTAGATGGATGGATGGTTGAAAGAATAAATCGGTGGGTAGGTAGATGGATGGATGGTTGAAAGGATAAATAGGTAGGGATATGGATGGATGGATGGATGGTTGAAAGGATAAATAGGTAGGTAGATGGATGGATGGTTGAAATGATAAGTAGGTAGGTAGATGGATGGATGGTTTAAAGGATAAATAGGTGGGTAGGTAGATGGATGGATGGTTGAAAGGATAAATAGGTAGGTAGGTAAATGGATGGATAGTTGAAAGAATAAATAGGTAGGTAGATGGATGGATGGTTGAAAGGATAAATAGGTAGGTAGATGGATGGATGGTTGAAATGATAAGTAGGTAGGTAGATGGATGGATGGTTGAAAGGATAAATAGGTGGGTAGGTAGATGGATGGATGGTTGAAAGAATAAATCGGTGGGTAGGTAGATGGATGGATGGTTGAAAGGATAAATAGGTAGGTATATGGATGGATGGATGGATGGATGGTTGAAAGGATAAATAGGTAGGTAGGTAAATGGATGGATGGTTGAAAGAATAAATAGGTAGGTAGATGGATGGTTGAAATGATAAGTAGGTAGGTAGATGGATGGATGGTTGAAAGGATAAATAGGTGGGTAGGTAGATGGATGGATGGTTGAAAGAATAAATAGGTAGGTAGATGGATGGATGGTTGAAAGGATAAATAGGTAGGTAGATGGATGGATGGTTGAAATGATAAGTAGGTAGGTAGATGGATGGATGGTTGAAAGGATAAATAGGTGGGTAGGTAGATGGATGGATGGTTGAAATAATAAATCGGTGGGTAGGTAGATGGATGGATGGTTGAAAGGATAAATAGGTGGGTAAGTAGATGGATGGATGGTTGAAAGAATAAATCGGTGGGTAGGCAGATGGATGGATGGTTGAAAGAATAAATAGGTAGGTAGATGGATGGATGGTTGAAAGGATAAATAGGTGGGTAGGTAGATGGATGGATGGTTGAAAGAATAAATCGGTGGGTAGGTAGATGGATGGATGGTTGAAAGGATAAATAGGTGGGTAGGTAGATGGATGGATGGTTGAAAGGATAAATAGGTGGGTAGGTAGATGGATGGATGGTTGAAAGAATAAATCGGTGGGTAGGTAGATGGATGGATGGTTGAAAGGATAAATAGGTAGGTATATGGATGGATGGATGGATGGATGGATGGTTGAAAGGATAAATAGGTAGGTAGGTAAATGGATGGATGGTTGAAAGGATAAATAGGTGGGTAGGTAGATGGATGGATGGTTGAAAGGATAAATAGGTGGGTAGGTAGATGGATGGATGGTTGAAAGAATAAATCGGTGGGTAGGTAGATGGATGGATGGTTGAAAGGATAAATAGGTAGGTATATGGATGGATGGATGGATGGATGGATGGTTGAAAGGATAAATAGGTAGGTAGGTAAATGGATGGATGGTTGAAAGGATAAATAGGTAGGTCGGTAGATGGATGGATGGCTGAAAGGATAAATAGGTAGGTCGGTAAATGGATGGATGGTTGAAAGGATAAATAGGTAGGTAGATGGATGGATGGTTGAAAGGATAAATAGGTAGGTAGGTATATGGATGGATGGTTAAAAGGATAAATAGGTATGTAGATAGATGGATGGATGGATGGATAGTTAGAAATATTAATGGATGGATGGATGAATATATACAGTAGGTAAAATGATGGATGGATGGATATATATATATATATATATATATAGGTAAAGGGATGGATTGATGCTTGCATGGATGATTATAGAATGATACCTGTATGAAACGTTAAGTAGGTGAATGGATTAATCAAATGCAATTTATTGATTAGTGGATGAATAGATAGTAAGACGGCTGGATGGGAAATTATGGCAGGTGGATGAATGCATAAATAGGTGGATGAATGATAGAATGGCTTGATGGAAAATAAAGTAGGTGGATGGATTAATGGGGGATGAGAGGCTTAAGGAATGAGTTAATGGATGAATGGGTGGATAGATAAATAAATGGATGGATGGATAACTAGATGTATTAGTGGAGGGGTGGATTGGTAAATAGATGGATTGATAGCTGGATGGATGGGTGTATGTATGGATTAATGAATGACAGGATGTCTGGAGTGGAAATTAAGTAGGTGCATTGATGTATTAATTGATGGATGACTGGGGGAATGAATGGATGAATAAATGAATGGATAGAGATGAATGGATGGTTAAATGGATAGATAGGTAGTTAGGTAGATGAATGAATGTATATCTAGATGAATAGTTAGAAATATTCATGGATGAATGAATGGATGAATATATAGGTAAAGAGATGGATGCTTGAATGGATGGATGATAATTTGTTGATGGTGGATAGATAGATAGTAAGATGACTGGATGGGGAAATAAGGATAGGTGGATGGATGAATAAATGGATGGATGTATGATTGGTGGAATGGGTGGAGGAATTGATGCAGTGATGGATGGTTAGATGAATGATAGAATGACTTGACGGAAAATAGAGTAGGTGAATGGAATAATGGAAGGATGAATGGATTGAGAAATTAGTTAATGGTCGAATGGATGATAGATGAATGAACAGGTGGATGATGGGTGAATGGATTAGTGAATGGATGGATAAATGAATAAATAAATGTGAGAATGAATGGATTAATGGACTGTTGGATGGATAGACGATAGGATTTCTGAAGGAGACATTAAGTGGGTGGGTGGACAGTGGATTAAAAAAGTAAGTAGATGGATCAATAATGGAATGGATAGATGAGGGAATGGATGGATAATTGGACGGCTGGATTATAAATTACATAGGTGGATGGAGGAATGAATCCGTGGATGGATGGATGGATGGATGGATGGATATTAGAATGGTTAGGTGGGACATTATGGTTAATGGTTAAATGGATTGATCAATAGATACAGTAAATACATCTATAGATAGAAATATGGATGGATGGATGGATGGATTGGATGGATGAATGAGTGAAATTGTAAAAATACAGATGACTTTGTCTATAAATAGTTACAGTATATGTATGAATATATTGAGGGGTAGGTGGAAGTGAAAGTAAATACATATATTAATACACAAAAAAACGACAAATGGTTTGAATAATAGAGTAAAATACAGATAGACATGCCTCTACAGCAGAGTAGATGGATGGAAATGGTTGAGTATTATATGTGTGCAGTTGTAATGGTTTGTGTTTGTAAAATGAGTGTGTGTGTGTGTGTGTGTGTGTTGCTCAGCGCTACGGGCTGTGGGATCATGAGGGTCCTCTGGAGGAGAAGGTCAGCCCGTCCTCAGATCAGCAGCAGGAGAAGAAGCAGGAGGAAGTGGAGGAGACGGATACTGGTTTAACTGAGCTGAAGGAGAAAACCACAGAGCCTGACCGAGAGTCCCTAACACACACTGATACACACACCGATACACACACCGATACACACACCGATACACACACCGATACACACACCGATACACACACTGATACACACACTGATACACTCCCGCATACACACCCGGACCCTGAGCAGAGCGCAGATATAACCCCTGACCCGGACAGTTTACCCAGGGAGGAGGGCAAAAGGAAGGGAGGTCTGCTGCGCTTCCGCAGGAAGAAATCATCCCGCAAAGGTTTGTTCTTTACTCATGAACAGAATTATTCATTTTAGTGTAATTCATTCAGACTGTTTTTAGAAAAATAATATAGAAAATGATACATTTGTACTTATTTTTTTTTTTTTTATTAAATAGGTGAAATTAACAAATTCAAAGTACAATTTCCAAAATAAATTCATTGACCCATATTTTCTTTACTGTAGTAGTAAATGAAACACAAATATACTCCTTTATTACTGTATTTTTCGGACTATAAGGTGCACATAAAATCCATTAATTGTCCCAAAAATTGATAGTGCACCTTATAATCCAATGTGCCTTATGTATGAAATGTATGTACCAGTCAAGTGTTAAGGAGCAGTAAAGTCACTCCACTGAAGTACAGTGTTATAAGCATTAGCATTATCCGCTAACCACAGTGCTAGCTCTTTCGCTTTTCAGAGATGGGTATATTGGACTGTAGTCTGTGTGTTTGCCATGTTAAAACAAACTACATGGGTTGGTCTGCAGGTAGCATGTAGCATTCTCAGTCTAGTGGAGAAGAGAAACATGGCGACACTCTTGTTCACTTCATGTAGGCATCCTTATTAGTGTCGCTTAATCTGGAGCCTTATGTATGAAAATGGACCAGAAAATAGATGTTTTTATTAAAAGTGTGCCTTATAGTGAAATTAAAAATATGGTAACTCTCCAAATCAAACTCTGGCTGTGTCTCAAATGCAATAAATGCTGACTTGATGCCTTGCTGCCTACACTGTCTCACTCTGTAGAACGTGTAGTGTAGTATGAAGGCCTCTGTATCCAAATTAAAAGACAAAAATACATTGTGACATATACTCCTGAGACCCAGATATTTGCTTAGCGTGTATATTATCCAATTTAAGATATTATTTAAGTATAAAAAAAACTGAACTTCGACTTTGTACAGGAAATCGTTTTTGCAGAAAAAAAAAAAAAAACAATGTCTTTATATGAGGGCAAAAGTAAAATTTGCCATTTGGGATTAGAATCACCCAACTCTACAGTGAATAAAATTACTAATAAAACTACTTTCAAACAAACAATTCAAAGAGAATTGTTACCTGGACCACATATCTGCCTGGGCTGGCAGTAAAATCCTTTGAGTGGGATTGCCGCCATCTTTTTTTTTTTTTTTATCAATTGAGTATAATGTTATGTGAACACTAGTTGTTTTGGGCAGTATCTCTTTATGAAGCCAAATGGTCAATGTTTTTAAAACGTATTATAATATTTTATTACCATGGTGCAGAGAAGCAGAAATGTCCACCTCATAATGTCCACTTATGAGCTTGTGAAAACAGTGCTGAGGGCGTCCACCACCAGTGTTATTGAACTTCTACAAGTGTGGGTGTTTCCAAGCTGTCCCCTGAGCTATCACTTCCTCTAATGATCTGTTCTTTCTGCTAGACTCTGGAGTAAAGGAGGTGAAGAAGAAGAAGGTGAAGGGGAAGCGTGGAGAGGAAGCCAGTAAAAAGATAAAGGCTTTCGGGCTGAAACTTAAGAGCGCCTTCATCTCTGGGTGAGTTACACTCACCTCAGGTAGATATGTAAATGATTACAGGTGTGGTCCAATTAGAGGTTCGTTTTCACCTCAAGGGGGCGTATAAAAAAGATTTCCCACTTTTTTTTTTATAAAAAGGCTCTAAGAAGCTAGAGTGGGTAGTGTACCTCTTGTAACACTTCTACCTCAGTCCCTAGAGTAACTCCTCTACTGCCTTTATTGCCTCAGTCCCCAGAGTAACTCCTCTACTGCCTTTATTGCCTCAGTCCCCAGAGTAACTCCTCTACTGCCTTTACTGCCTCAGTCCCCCAGAGTAACTCCTCTACTGCCTTTACTGCCTCAGTCTCTAGAATAATGCCTCTTCTGCCTTTTCTACCTCAGTCCCCAGAGTAACTCCTGTACTGCCTTTATTGCCTCAGTCCCCAGAGCAATGCCTCTACTGCCTTTTCTGCTTCAGTCCCCAGAGCAATGCCTCTACTGCCTTTTCTGCCTCAGTCCCTAGAGTAACTCCTCTACTGCCTTTACTGCCTCAGTCCCTAGAGTAACTCCTCTACTGCCTTTACTGCCTCAGTCCCCAGAGTAATGCCTCTACTGCCTTTTCTGCCTCAGTCCCCAGAGTAATGCCTCTACTGCCTTTTCTGCCTCAGACCCCAGAGTAACTCCTCTACTGCCTTTACTGCTTCAGTCCCCAGAGTAATTCCTCTAGTGCCTCAGTCCCCAGAGTAACACCTCTACTGCCTTTTCTGCCTCAGTCCCCAGAGTAATGCCTCTAGTGCCTCAGTCCCCAGAGTAACACCTCTACTGCCTTTTCTGCCTCAGTCACCAGAGTAACTCCTCTACTGCCTCAGTCCCCAGAGTAACGCCTCTATCGACTCTACTGCCTCAGTCCACAGAGTAACTCCTCTAGTGCCTCAGTCCCCAGAGTAACTCCTCTACTGCCTCAGTCCCCAGAGTAACTCCCCTATCGCCTCTACTGCCTCAGTCCCCGAGTAATGCCTCTATTGCCTTCTCTGTCTCAGTCCCCAGAGTAACGCCCCTATCGCCTCTACTGTCTCAGTCCACAGAGTAATGCCTCTAGTGCCTCAGTCCCCAGAGTAACGCCCCTATCGCCTCTACTGCCTCAGTCCCAGAGTAATGCCTCTATTGCCTTTTCTGTCTCAGTCCCCAAACTAATGCCTCTCTCGCCTCTACTGCCTCAGTCCCTAGAGTAACGCCTGTACTGCCTCAGTCCCCAGAATAATGCCTCTGTTGCCTCTTCTGCCTCTACTGCCTCAGTCCCCAGAGTATTATATATTTAGTTTATATTTAGAGATTTATAATAAATTTTTTAACTTCCTGAATGTCAATTCTCTCTCTCTCTCTCTCTCTCTCTCTCTCTCTCTGTGTATCTGTCTCTCTCTCTCTCTCTCTCTCTCTCTCTATCTCTTTCTCTGTATCTGTATCTCTCTCTCTGTATCTCTCTCTCTCTCTCTCTCTCTCTCTCTCTTTCTCTGTATCTCTCTCTCTCTCTCTCTGTGTATCTGTCTCTCTCTCTCTTTCTCTCTCTCTCTCTCTCTCTCTCTTTCTCTGTATCTGTATCTCTCTCTCTCTCTCTCTCTCTCTCTCTCTCTCTCTCTCTCTCAGTGTGAGGAGTGTATACAGGCCGACTCACAGGTTCTTCCATAACATCCTGCATGCTGAGTACCGCGCTGCTACTGATGTTTACGCTCTGATGTTCCTCACTGATGTGGTGGATTTCATCATCATCGTGTTTGGGTTCTGGGCATTTGGAGTGAGTACTAGCAGCCAGTGTTACACAGCATTTTTTTATATGCAGCAGTATACATATATGGATTATATGGATTACTGACTCTAATCAAAGGTTACATTAACCCCCTGTAGTATCAGACCCAGTGGCTGTTTTTCACTCTCACTGCTAAGAACTTCCACATGACTTAACGATTCAAAAGAAACCATGTTTAATTTAAAGATGTGGGAGTGTGGATTATATTTAATTGGGCTAGATTACGGGTTTACATTGACACTATATAAGAAGACTATGATTAAGCTATATTGAAATTGAACTGTATTGGAATTATCTGGATTAGATCATTCTCATTCAGTGTTTTTATTTTTTTTTCTCATCCAGACTATGAAGGAACACACAAGGAATCATGTGGTAACTTAAAAGTGTTAAACAAACTTAGATACAGCATTTATTTGCTCTTATCTGGGGAGCTGTTAATTTGCAGATTCTAAGGCTGGTAACTCTGATGAATTTATCCTGTGCAACAGAGGTAAATATTGCTCTTCCTTTCTTGGGGCAGTCCTGATGAGAGCCAGTTTCATCAAAACATTTTTGATGGTCTTTTTGCAACTGCACTTGAGAATACTTTCAAAGTTCTTGATTTTTTTTTTTAATTGACTGACCATTTCATAAAGTCATTTTTTTTTCTTTATTTAGTTGAGTAGTTCTTACTTCTCATAATCTGGATTAGATCATTACTCAAATATTCACTATTCACTGTATACCTGTAACTCTACCTCTTCACTACTTTACAACTGATGCTCTCAAACACTTTATTAAGAGACAAGAAATTCAAGTAATTAACTCTTGATGAGTTCAGCACAGCTGTTAACTGAAAGCCTGAATTCCAGGTGACTCTACTTCATAAAACTGACTGAGAAAATCCAGCAGAGATGTGAAAAGCTGTCTAATCTAAACAAGAGGAGCTACTTTGAAGAATCTAAAATATAAAACATATTCTGGTTTGTTTAACACTTTTTTGGTATCCATTATCCAAATAATTCCATATGTTTTCTTCATAGTTTGGATGACTTTAGTATTTACAGTATCTACAGTGCAGAACAAATTTTAAATGACTGGTACTGTACCTTAAACTAGTTTAGTTTAAAATAGACAGAAATAGGCTAAATTGGAATAGATTAGATTAGATTGAAATACTGTAAATCGCACTGTAATATCAGGGATCAGATTGAGTAAACTAAATTAGATTGTTCAATAATGAATTAGATTAGATTAGATTAGGATTAGAATGTCCTGTATTAGATTATAATAAAATATATTATAATAATCAGAGTTCCATTTCTGTAAGAAAGTAATAAAGGTTGTGATTAGTGTGAGAGTTGAGTGTAATTAGGTGTTTTATTATCTGCTGTAGAAACACTCTGCGGCGGCTGATATCGCCTCCACGCTGTCGGAGGATCAGGTGCCCGAGGCCTTCCTGGTGATGCTGCTGATCCAGTTCAGCACCATGGTGATCGACCGCGCCCTCTACCTGCGCAAAGCCGTGCTCGGAAAACTCATCTTCCAGATCATCCTGGTGTTCGGAATCCATCTGTGGATGTTCTTCATCCTACCTGCAGTCACTGAGAGGTGAGGAAGAGGGATTACACAGATTAGAATAAACCGGATTAGATTAAAGATCAGATAGGGATGGACTAGATTAGTTTAGATTGGATATTAGTTAAAAAAAGATCAGTTTGGACCAGAATTTATTGAACTAGATTAGATTAGGATTAGAATATACTGCATTAGACTAGACTAAAACGTTAGATTAGTCAAAATAGATTGAGCTTCAATAGATTAGTTTAGAATAGTGAAGGATTAAAATAGACCTGATTAGATTAGAAAAGGTTCAGTTAAAGTTCATTAAGATTAAAATTTACTGGTTTAGAAAGAATTAAAATAGACTATACTGCCGGTCAAAAGTTTTAAAACACCTTATTTACGTTGCCAAATATACAGCTCTGAGAAAAAAAAATAAGAGGCCACTTCAGTTTCTGAATCAGTTTCTCTGATTTTGCTATTTGAAGGTTTATGTTTGAGTGAAATGAAAATTGTTGTTTTATTCTATAAACTACAGATAACCTTTCTCCCAAATTCCAAATAAAAATATTGTCATTTAGGGCATTTATTTGCAGAAAATGAGAAATTACTGAAGTTTTCATGCATCTTGGTATGTTCTCCTCCACCAGTCTTACGCACTGTTTTTGGATAACTTTATGCCTTTACCCCTGGTGCAAAAATTCAAGCAGCTCAGCTTGGTTTGATGGATTGTGATCATTTATCTTCCTCCTGAGGTTTTCAATTTGGGAAAATCAAAGAAACTTATACATTTTTCCCAGAGCTGTATATATAGTTTCCAGTTTGTTTTTCTTAAAGGCAGCTTACTGCAGAATTGTTTACCATTTCAAGTTAAGTGGACCTGAATATCTTAAATTGCAAAAATAAAAAATAAAAAACTTTTGACTTAGAGTTTAGAATGTAATGTTTGATTAGTGTAGGATAAACCGGATTAGATTAGATTAGATTAAAGTAAATTAGAGTGAGCTAGATTGAAATAAATTAGATTGGATTTTTTTTTTATTATTATTACAATAGATGGATTCGTTTAAAATGTATTAGATTGGATCATTTTAAAATGATAAAATGTGGATTATTTTAAAATGGATTAGATTAGTACACAGGGTAATGATAACAGTCAGGAAATTCAGAGGGAGATCAGATCCAGATCAGACTGAGCTCTGTATAAACTCTGTTTCTGATTCTTATTGAACTGAAGTTCTGCAGGTGAAGCTTCAGATGAACGCTGTGTGACTGAACTGAACTCTGTAATTTTCTCTCTGTATTAAACTGAAAGCCCTCAGTCAGATCTGATCTCTCTGTTTATCCTCTGCAGGATGTTTAATCAGAACTTCGTGGCTCAGCTCTGGTACTTCGTGAAGTGTATCTACTTCACCCTGTCAGCGTATCAGGTCCGCTGCGGATATCCCACACGCATCCTCGGAAACTTCCTCACCAAGAAATACAACCACCTCAACCTCTTCCTTTTCCAGGGGTGAGATTAATCAAACCTGTAATCATATTATTAATATTAATATGGCAATGTGCAGGTCAGAGTCCAAATCATTAATGAATAGTTTACAGTAGAAACTGAATAACCCATAATATTAATATTTTAATTTAGTATTCTCTGGGGAAAATCCTAATACAAGTACTAGGAACAGCATGCTGACTTCATAGTACATTTTGAATAATTAACAGTGAATACTAAATAATTTATAATAGATACTGAATAATTCATAGTAGTTACTGAATAATGTATAGTGAATAATAAAAGACACTTACTGAATAATTACTAGTGAATACTGAGTAATTACTAGTGAATACTGAATAATTACTAGTGAATACTGAGTAATTACTAGTGAATACTGAGTAATTACTAGTGAATACTGAATAATTACTAGTGAATACTGAGTAATTACTAGTGAATACTGAATAATTACTAGTGAATACTGAATAATTACTAGTGAATACTGAGTAATTACTAGTGAATACTGAATAATTACTAGTGAATACTGAATAATTACTAGTGAATACTGAATAATTTAAAGAAGATCATAGTCAAAATATAATTATTCATGATCAATATTGAATAATTCATAGTAGATACTGGATTCTTCACAATAGATACTGGATTATTAGTAATATTAGTAATATTATTAAATAGTGTTTGGCCAATAATCCTTAATAGTAGAAAATAGTATTGAATAATTCTTATTGGAGACTGATTAATTTTTAGTAGACACCGACTAATAAGTGATGTTGAATAATTCATAGTAGATCATAAATAGTTCATAATGAATGCCAACAAATTTATAAAGGAATATGAATAATTCATTATGGATACCAACAAACTCATAAAGGACAATAAATAATTCATTATATATGCTGAATAATTCATAGTAGATACCAACAAACTCATAAAGGACTATTAATAATTCATTATAGATGCTAAATAAATCATAATAGAATCCAACAAACTCATAAAGGAATATGAGTAATTCATAATAGATGCTGAATAATTCATAGTAGATACCAACAAACTCATAAAAGACTATGAATAATTAATTATAGATGCTGGATAATTCATATTGGATACTGACAAAATCATTGACAATGAATAATTTATTTTAGATGCGCTTAATTCATAGTATGTTCCATAAATAATTAATTATAGATGCTGAATAAATCATAGTAGATACCAACAAACTCATAAAGGACTATGGATAATTAATTATATTTGCTGAATAATTCAAAGTGGATGCCAACAAACTCATAAAGGAAAATAAATAATTAATTATAGATGATTAATATATCATATTGGATACTGACAAAATCATAAAGGACAATGAATAATTTATTATAGATGCTAAATAATTTATAATGGATACCAACAAACTCTTAAAGGGCAATTAATAATTCATTATAGATGCTGCATAATTCATAGTATGTTCCATGAATAATTAATTATTGATGCTGAATAATTCATAGTAGATATCAACAAAATCATAAAGGACAAAGATTTATTAATTAAAGATGCTTAATAATTCATAGTGGATGCTGTTTAATTCATAGAAGTCACTGACTAATTCATAGTGGAGACTGAATAGTTAATAGTAATAAATGTAAACTAGTTATTAAGGATATTGTCAGTGACTGTGGGTTTAATCTCAGCTTCCGCTTGGTGCCGTTCCTGGTGGAGCTTCGGGCCGTGATGGACTGGGTCTGGACCGATACCACTCTGTCCCTCTCTAACTGGATGTGTGTGGAGGACATTTATGCCAACATCTTCATCATAAAGTGCAGCCGAGAGACGGAGAAGGTAAACTGATGGAGGAAAGGCCTCCTGAGCTGAATCTGATTGGCTGACTGGTAGAAGAATATAATCTATATATTTCTCCAAATTTCAACAGATTGCATCTCAGTATGACAAACTAAAGATTCATACTGGATTACAATCATTGCACAGTTATTACTATGCAGTTGTAGAAACTACACACCATTCAGATTCAGGTTACTTTTTTTCAGTAACGAGTAATCTAACTAATTACTTTGACTGTAACTATAACGGCGTTACCATTTTCGACACTCCGTTACTGCACGTTACTTTAGCAGCTGAATGAACTTTTTTTAACTTTGCGCATACAAACAAAGAGCCCTATCATACACCCCGCACAAGGCGTTTAGCGTGGCGCTTTGCCACCCGTCAACAGTCTATTTTTAGGCCTTGCACGCGTCCTTAAAATAGCGTTGGACTTTGGAATATATTAACACCGATGGGCGTGGTGGTCTGGAAATGATGTGTGTTGAGGTAAATTTCTGGCGTGTTTTTATCTTGGCGGCGGAAAAAAGCTTAGCGCGATTGCTCACCCTGCGCTCCAAAATACTCCATACCATCACATCTTTACCACATAAATAAAACACACCCAGAGCCTTCAGCAATCAACTATGAAAAAATATATATACTTAAAAATCTGCACTGTAACTATAAATTATTATTAGTTATATTTATTTCTGTCAGTTATAAGGATTTATATTTATGTTTAGTACACAGACTAAATAACTGTAACTAGGCATTCTGCTGTTTAAAAATTTCAACAGATGCTTATTCTCACTCAAATGCTGGAGTTTTGAAATGGAAAATTAAAAGAGAAAATAACTTTGACTGAACATAAATTTATTTTAGTTAACTTTGCTATTATTTAACTGAATTTCACTTTTATATCTGAAAAACAAAGCACATTGTCAATCTGGCGCGTGGTGCTGCCCGTCAATTATATAAAACTTAAAACATTTGAAATACACAGAAATATAACGCTATATGTTAGCATTCGTTTCTTATCACCAGGGCAAATTTATTAAAATATTAAATATATTAATTCATGAATTAAAATCTCGTCCAGCGCTCTGAAATGTCAGGCACGCAAAGTGGTGCTTACTAAAGCCAACAAATGTACTGTTAATTAATAAAGAGAAATCAGGCAAAATGCGCTGCGCCTCTCTCTCTCTCTCTCTCTCTCTCTCTCTCTCTTTCGCAGCGCGGAGCTGAATTCAGCGCGAGGCTATAAATAATTTACAACTCAGTTCAGTTAAATAAAAATAAGTAAGGACCTGTAAGTTAATCAAATATTGTCAAATATAAAGGATAGGTTGAGGTTTTGGTGAGCTGTTTTCATGATTTGAAACTGAAACTAACCGAAACTTTTATTATTCTGCGCAAAAAGCCTGTGATTGTTTTAAATGAGTTTTTTAATGGATTTAAATGAGTTTTTTTTAACGGATTGTTGTTTTTGTCCATTCTTTTGTTTTGTTTATATATACATTTATTTCTTTGAGTGTGGTTTGGTTTGTTTAATTTTTATCCCCAGACGTGTATTTGTTTTTTCCGTTTTTTTTTTCAGTATTACATGTCTTAGTAATTTTCTTTGGTCCTGTGGAGTTTTTCGTTTCTTATTTTTTTTATTCATTAGACTATATTTTTGTCAACATTTTGGGTTTATTTTTGTTTGTTATTTTGCTAATAATAATAGTAATTACATCATTTATTTTCTTTATTTATTGTTTATTTATTTATTTTTACAGGGCGAAGTAACGCAATAGTTACTTTTACTGGTAACTAGTTACTTTTATAGTGGAGTAACTCCGTTAGTAACTCAGTTACTTTTTTGGGGAAGTAACTAGTAACTATAACTAATTACTTTTTCAAAGTAACATGCCCAACACTGGTTATTACTATAAAGCTGTACAAAGTACACAAACTTTAGATTCATATTGAATTTAAATCACACTTCAGTTTATACTATAAAGTTGTATTCATATTGAATTCATATTTCTCCACAGTTATTACTATAAAGTTGTAGATATTACACATACGTCAGATTAATGTTGGATTAAAATCCCCACACAATTCTTACTATCACACTGTAGAAACTAAACACAATTCAAATTCATACTGGATTCATATTCTCCACAGTTATTACTATAAAATTGCAGAAACTACACATACTTCAGATTCATACTGGATTCATATTTCTCCACAGTTATTATTATAAGGTTGTAGAAACTACCTGTACATATGTCAGATTCATACTGGATTAAAATCTCTCAACAATTATCACATTTTAGAGACTACACACAATTTAGATTCATACTGGATTCATATTTCTCCCCAAGTATTACTATAGACTTGTAGAAACTACACAGACCTCAAATTCAGACTGAATTCGTATTTCTCCAGATATTAGAAACTACACACAATTCAGATTCATACTGGATTCAAAACTCTCCACAGTTATTACTATAAAGCTGAACAAACTACACATACTTCAGACTTATACTGTATTAAAATCATGCCACAATTATTACTGTATGGTTGAAGAAGTTACACATACTTTAGATTCATGCCGGATTTATATTTCTTCACAGTTATTACTGTAAAGCAGTAGAAACTACACACACTTCAGATTCATACTGGATAAAATTTAAGAAAGTATACACAGTTCATATTCATATTGACTTCAGATCTCTCCACAATTATTACTATGAAATCACCACACAGTTATTACTGTCAGACTGTAGAAACTAATCATGCTTCAGATTCATACTGGATTCGTATTTCTCCCCAGTTATTACTATTACATTTTAGAAACTACACACTATTCGGATTCATACTGGATTCAAAGTTCTCTACAGTTATTACTATAAAGCAGTAGAAACTACACATACCTCAAATTCATACTGGATTCAATCACTTATTTTACATTTACTCCTATTACTATAGGTTTGTAGAAATTATACCTAAATTTTTGTTGCTTTTTAGAATTTTTTTGTAGCTTTTTAGAAAAATGGAAGCAGGATCCACTGCTTTTCTTCTGCTTATTATTGCCCTGTTTTTACAGATAATCTGACAGTGGAAGACATTGTTTTCTGCTGTTTTTCAGTGGTTATTTATCATATTCTGTTTGTGTCCTCATGTTTTTGTGTATTTACACTATTTTTAGCTTCAGATCTCACGAGTCAGTCAGGCCGCTCTTGCTTTAGAGTACAAATGCTCCATTACTGTCTGTATCAGAAGGATGTTTCTCATTTTAGGTGTGATGAGCATTGCAAACATTATATTAAGCTACACAAATATACTGGTGGGTCTCAAAACCAGTACTAGAAATAGTTTATCATAATTTCAGCTAAATCATGATTCTACTGTCCAAAACTGTCTCTCCAGAAATACCCTCAGCCTAAAGGCCAGAAGAAGAAGAAGATAGTGAAGTACGGAATGGGTGGTCTCATCGTCTTTTTCCTCATCTGCATCATCTGGTTCCCCCTGCTCTTCATCTCATTGGTCCGATCAGTTGTGGGTGTGGTCAACCATCCGGTGGATGTCACTGTAACAGTCAAGCTGGGAGGTTATGAGGTAACTCGATTCAGATTTCATAATCCTGAATAGGGGTGGGCGATATGGCTCTAAAATAATATCACGATATTTCAGGGTATTTTTGCGATAACGATATACTTGGCGATATAGGAAAACAAAAAAATAATTCTTTCATTTCAGGAATATAGTATAATAGTATAACAGTATAATCATAATGTGGCAAAATAAATAATATAGCATAAAATAATATAATGCAGCAAAACATATTGCAGAATATTTAGTGCATGCATATAAACTGCAAACTAAAACAATTATACAATAAATACACCTAAAGCTTCACAGTAAATAATAGACTACTTTTAAGACAGAACAGCCCTATTATCACAATATGGATTTTTAATATCATGATATTTCTGTCTCACGATATATTGTATACGATATAATATTGCCCACCCCTAATCCTGAATTTCATCATTCCCTGTGTCCAATCTAACAATATACAAGTTTTTGAACTTCTGTTTCATCTAGAGAAGACCAAAGAGACAAAACACTACTATTCACCACCAAACACTATCATATTTATAACCAAATATCATTATTCTCTTAAATAAACACTTAAATAAAATTATTTTCTAACAAGCACCCTATGTTCCAAACACTATAATTTTCTACCAATCATCATTATTCTTTACCACCATCAGTGATGTCAGTAACGAGTTACTCTAATCTGACCCTTTTTTTCAGTAACGAGTAATCTAACGCGTTACTATTTCCAATCCAGTAATCAGATTAAAGTTACTTATTTCAGTCACTGTGCGTTACTCTCTCTCTCTCTCCACCTCATCTCCTCCTCACACACACACACACACCGCTCCCTTACCCATTCCCCCTCCGCTCTTCCCCAATCACACGCGTCTCGCTTTCTCCCCTGTCTCTCTCTCTCTCGCGCTCGGCGTGTCTTTAGTTTCCGCCCGTTTTCGTTTTCCGCCAGTTCTCGGCGCCCTATCTCTTTATTAAAGCGTTTTTATTTTGCGGCCGAGTCCCAATTCACTAGCCAGGGCAGCGGTCTGCCACAAATTTGATTGGCAGAGGAGAGCATTTAAAGATTTTACACCACACGTGATTGGAAGTTCACTGCGCGTATACCGTAAAGACAAGAAAAGTTCCGGTGCTTTAAATGAACACTGTCAGAATTAAATCCTTCTCAGTAATTGGGTCCGGTATGGGTCCGTATTGGACAACGTCTGGGTCCGGACCCGGACCCCAGTCTGCAAATATGTGATCCCTGGTCTAGACCATATACACGGTTCTGTTTTATAAAACCACTCTTTGCTGCCCTGCAGAGAACAACAGCTTCAATGTTCAGTTTTACAGTGTTAAATATGTCAGGTCAAGAAAGACTTTCTTTATTTTATATATTTTTTATAAAAACAAGTATTTATGTTTAGTAAAATCAAGAAAGACCATATTTTATTTTTTATAAAAAAATATATTTATGTTAATTTTTTTATTTTTATAAAAAAAACGTATATTTTTAGGAAATAGTTCAACTTAACAGAGATAAATTGTTGCTGTTAAAAATGCATTTTCCAATAAAGGGAGTATTGGCAAAACTGGTTATAATGTTTATGTTAAGGCGGCGGGAGGTGGTGTCTGCAGCTGCTGAAAATAACTAATAAAGTAAATAAAGTAACTTGTAAAGTAACTGAGTTACTTTTAAAATCAAGTAATCCATAAAGTAACTAAGTTACTTTTTAAAGGAGTAATCAGTAATCAGTAATCGGATTACTTTTTCAAAGTAACTATACCATCACTGACCACCATTCTCTAACAAACACCATATGTTTTTAATTAACACTGTTATACATCAATTCAATTTAATTCATTCAATTCACTCAATTATTTCAATTAATGAATATTTTTCAACAAGCACCTTCATTATCCACCAAACACCACCATTGTCTACCAAACATCCTTGTTCTCAACCAAGCACCATAATTTAATAATACTACATTATTCTCCAAAAATTTAATTTTTCTACACAAGTTTTAATTTTTATTCTCTACCAAACGCAGACATTTTCAAACAAACAGCACTATTCTAACATGTTCATAAATAAACATCAGTATTCTCCCACACACACACCATCATTATCCACCAAAAACAATTATCTTCTATCAACTATCTTCTTCTAGTCACCATTATCTTTTTAAAATTACGCAGTAATTATCCACCAAATAACACTATTGTTTTCCAAACACTGCTATTTTTTATCACCATATTTTCAAATTAACACCACCACCACTTACCTAGCACCACTAACCTCCAACAAACTTCATCATTCTCTTCCAAACACTATCATTCTCCAACAATCATTCTCCAACAAACATCATTCTCTACCATACACCATCATTCTCCTCCAAACACCATCATTCTCCTCCAAACACCATCATTCTCCTCCAAACACCATCATTCTCCACCAGACACAATTAATTGCCAACTAATGCCATCATTCTCCACCAGAAACCAAAACACTATTATTTTCTAATACCATCATTCTTCAACACCGCCATCATCCATCCAGTACTATCATTCTCTATCAAAGGCTCTCATTCTCCACCATTATCCACCAAATACCTTAATTGGCCAATGTCTATCAACACCATTTTTCTTACCGATACATCTTTCCAAATACACACAACTATTCTTCAACATCTTCTCTAACAAAAATCATTCTTTACCAAACACTATAATTCTCCACCAATAATAATTCTCTTACCAAACTGTACCAATGTCCATGAACCACTGTCGTCTACCAAACACTATCACTCTTCTTAACAAACACCAATATTTCCCCAACAAACCCCATTATTCTCCACCAAACAACACCATTTTTCTCAAATAAATAACAGCATTTACCAACAAAGATTATTCTTTACAAAACAACATCATTCTCCAGTTTCAGGGAAATGGTGTAAATAGGAAGAATTTTGTTTTAGGATGTTTGCTAAATCCACAATGTTTGTTAAATCCACTCAGAGGTGTGGTGCACAGAGCAGGTAATTGGGTGTGGTAGTGTTTGGTAACAGCGGTGTGGTGTTATTGCTTTGGGGTTTCATTTGAGATAAATTGAACTGTCTCTGTGTTCCTCAGCCCTTGTTTACGATGAGTGTGCAGCAGCAGTCCATCCAGCCGTTCACTGAAGCCGACTACAACCATCTCACCGAGCTGTTCGGCAGCAATGCGGTCAGCACCACCTTTCACATACATTCTATATATATATATATATATATATATATATATATATATATATATATATATATATATATATATATATATATATATATACAATCTGACTTTCCCTGTCCCGTCCTGTGATCTTTATTTCTGCTACAACCTCAGATTTTAAGATGGAGGGACAGATTATTTTTTATCATTCATGAACAATGCTTAAAACACTGATTTTCTCTATTTAAGGCAGTTAAACAATACAAACATTAAAAATGATGAGTCTGGAATATAATCAAGAAGAAGATGGATGATCACAAGCCATCAAACCACCAAACTGAACTGCTTGATTTTTTGCGCCAGGAGTAAAGGCGTAAAGTTATCCAAAAGCAGTGTGTAAGACTGGTGGAGGAGAACATGATGCCAAGATGCATGAAAAAAACTGTGATTAAAAACCAGAGTTATTCCACCAAATATTGATTTCTGAACTCTTAAAACTTTATGAATATGAACTTGTTTTCTTTGCATTATTTGAGGTCTGAAAGCTCTGCATCTTTTTTGTTATTTCAGCCATTTCTCATTTTCTGCAAATAAATTCTCTAAATGACAATATTTTAATTTGGAATTTGGGAGAAATATTGTCTGTAGTTTATAAAATAAAACAATAATGTTAATTTTACTCAAACATATACCTATAAATAGCACAATCAGAGAAACTGATTCAGGAAATAAAGTGATCTTTTATTTTGTCCTAAAGCTGTATACATGGTGTAAAGTTATTTGTGTACAATTATAAAAGTTTTATAATGTTTCATATATCATATTTTAACATATTCAGGATGAAGCATAACATAATTTTTTTCTTCTCCACTGTTCATGGGACACTTTTTAGTTCTATAACTAAGTTCTCTACATATTTTATTATCCTCATTTTATCCTCATCATTGTGCTGATACTAGAAGATTAGAGAGGTGGTCACAATGATATGCTTGATCGCTGTATTGCATTCTAATACTGTGTTCTTATTGGTTCCTTTCAACAAAATATGTTAATGAGTGTACATACAGCTACATTTTGTATAATTTAATTTTATGCATGTTTCTTACAGGTGGCGATGCAGTTCATTACACTGTACAGTTATGAGGACATTGTAACGGCCAACATTGAGGGCAGCTCGGGGTCAGTCTGGAGGATCAGCCCACCCAGCAGACAGGAGGTCATAAAGGAGCTGCTGGGCAGCCCTGCGGATATGACCCTGCGGCTGGCCTGGAACTTCCAGAGGTCAGAAACTTTAAAAAAGTTACTTTATTTTAGTAATTCAGTGTAAAATTCATATATTATGTAAATGTATTACACACAGAGTGATCTATTTTAAGTGTTTAATATTTATTTTATTGTTGTTGATTTTGGCTTACAGCCAATAAAAACCCAAAAATAAGCGTCTTAAAACATTTGAACATTATGTAAGATCCACTGGTACTTTTGACAGTGTGGGCAGTGTGCCAAGTCCTGCTGGAAAATGAAATCCGCATAACATGATTCAGAGAGCCATGTCATCTGCTGGTGTTGATCCACTGTGTTTTATTATCAAGTCTAAAGTCAGTGCAGTTTTGTTTTCCCAGAAAATCTTACAGCACTTAATGCTTCACTCTGCTATTGACAACTTTTATAGAGATGTGGATTTCATTTTCCAGCAGGCACACTGCTCTAACTGCCAAAAGTACCAATTGGTCGTATATAATATTCTAATTTTCTGAAACACTTGTTTTTTAGTTTAGTTTTTTATTGGCAATGAAATAAACACTTAAAATTGACCACTCTGTATTTAATACACTTATATAATATATAAGTTTCACATTTTGAACTGAATTACTGAAATAAAGTAGCTTTTTAATGATATTTATTTTTTTTTTTTTAAATGCATTAGTACAGTTGCTGAAAAAAACTAAACAATTGCTGCAATTTAAATATTTACAAGTTTTAACCTGTAAATAATTGCTAAAAAATTTTAAATGAAAAAAAATATAATAATGGCAAAATGGATGGACAAATCTATTTGGACACCTACACACACACACCTGCAGAAGTTTTTAGGAGCTTTAGTATGGAGTTGACCCCTCCGCACTCTTCCCACATGTTTCTGTGTGTGTGTTTCAGGGACCTGAATAAAGGCGGAACGGTGGAGAACACTTTTGATAAGCACTCTATTAATTTAGAGCCTGGAAACCCAGTGAGAGCAGACCTGGCCTCTCTGCTGGTGGGGAACCGCACTGAGCCAGTGTAAGTCTGAGTAACAGATCAGCCAGTTCATCCCTGCTGTTAGATCCCTCACAGTGTTATAGTGTGGTTCATCTGGTGTGTGTTCCTCTCTTTTTCAGTCGAGTGCCGCACATGTTCCCCAACTACATCAGAGCCCCCAACGGAGCCGAGGCCAAGCCGGTCAGCCAGCTGTACGAGGGTGAGTTTTGCATGAGCTGCTTCTCCATCAGCAGCCGGAGTCTGAGAGAGCACAGTTGGTTATGCTATCTTTGGGTGTGATTAGTGCTGGAGAAACTTTACAAAAAAAACTCACCCTTATAACACTAGTAGAATTCATACATACGACGCACCGGTTTATAAGATGCACTGTCGATTTTTGTTAAAATTAAAAGATTTTAGGTGCACCATCTAGGCCAGGGGTATTTAATTAGAATTCAGTTCGGTCCAGTTAGAGAAAATTTCATCAGGCCAATGTCCAGACCGTCGCAATTTTTAACTTGCGTTATGATTCACTGTTATATACTGTTTACTGAAGAAGCCTATAGTAGTTCTGTCAGTGTTTTTTTAATGTCATTAACAATTGAAAGACAAAACAAATTACACATACTATTATATTTCAACAATATGTATTGTTTAAAATAGACCTGTCACAATAATTACATTATCAACCTATCATAAAATAAATGAAAACACCCTCAATAATTTAACTTCTATTAATGTGAATCTGTATGATAACTTTGTTTCAAAATGCTATATTTATTCTATTTGATTTTATTTATATTAGATTTAGGCCTGCCTGTCATGATAATAATTACATGAATGATAAATCGTACAATATTTGGAGAAATGTTTGCTGAACTTGGCCACAATATATCAGCTTTTTTTTTTAAGCTTTTTTTATTTTATTTAATATTATTACTGTATCAGACTTTATTATGTTGTGGGTGAAACTGATGGGGGAGTTGCCAATGCTTTTTGTCCCCTGGGGGCTGCCTTAGTTTTGAGGTAGTGTTGTAAAATGGAATATTTTGGACTCTTGTCTCGGTTGTTTCTCTTTAATTCCTCTGAGTAACACCGCTCAGTTACATTACTGTTAGTATGTTTTATAAAGGTAGTATTTTAATTTATTTTCTGGTGCGCACCATCTGTATTAGCTTTTTTCGCTTTATTCTCCAACTTCTCACCGCCTGCTTCGCCTGTGTGGCTCCGCGCTCTCGCATCTGCACAGATCTGATTGGCCGAGGAGAGCGTTTGGTGATTTTAAAGCACAAATGATTGGTCTGTAAGTTTACTGCGCTGAAATAAAGCAAGTAAACAATAAAGACAATAAACGCTTCGTCGCTTTAAATGAACACGGTCAGAATTAAATCCTTCTCAGTAGTTTATTGGTTTGGGTCTGGATTGGACAACGTCTGGGTCCGGACCCGGACCACGGCCCGCCTATTAGTGACCCCTGTTCAAGGCCTGGGGTAAACACTGGTAAGGATGAGGCAGTGTAAATGGGTTAGAGTTTGAGAGTTTCAGTTAAAAGTAAATGTTTATTTTTAATACATTTTGGTTTAGTTTAGTCTATCCTTTACCTCCTGAGAGAAGGTGCTGATGGTGTGTGTGTGTGTGTGTGTTTTGCAGGAGATGAAGAGGGCTATCAGAACGTGACGCTGTCTCTGATGAGGGACGGCTCTCTGAACGGCAGTGGAGCTCAGGAGTGGTGGGACATCAGTGTTGCGGACTGTGATCAGTCTTCAGGGGCCTGTGGGGTCTTACCCATGATCATCTTCAACGACAAAGTGAGCCCACCCAGCCTGGGCTTCCTAGCGGGATATGGGTGAGCAGATCCTCTGGATATAATAAAGTAAAAGAGCATATACAATACAGGCCAAAAGTTTGGACACACCTTCTCTTTTTCAATGCTATTCTTTATTTTCATGACTATTTACATTGTAGATTCTTACTGAAGGCATCAAAACTATGAATGAACACATGTGGAGTTTTATGTACTTAACAAAAAAGGTGAAATAACTAAAAATATATATATATATATTCTAGTTTCTTCAAAATAGCCACCCTTTGCTCTGATTACTGCTTTGCACACTCTTGGCATCATCCTCTCAATGAGCTTCAAGAGGTGGCCACCTGAAATTAAAAGTTTTCCAAAGGTCTTGAAGGAAGGAGTTCCCAGAGGTGTTTATTAGCACTTGTTGGCTCTTTGCTTTCTTCACTCTGTGAAGCTGCAGCTCACCCCAAACCTCAAATCTGGATTGGGTTCAGGTCCGGTGACTGTGGAGGTTCAGCTCATTTCTTGTTAAGTACATAAAACTCCACATGTGTTCATTCATAGTTTTGATGCTTCAGTGAGAATCTACAATGTAAATAGTCATGAAAAACGCATTGAAAAAAGAGAAGGTGTGTCCAAACTTTTGGCCTGTACTGTATATAATATTGTATATTATAGTATCAGGTAGTGCTGGGCGGTATTTTGGTTCATAGAGTATACCAGAGGAGGATTTTGAACCTGTATGCATTTTCCCATACCACAAGAGGTGCTGTGGAGCGCTGTGCAGAAGCACACAGTGTAGATTAGACTAGCCAGTTAGCATATCAAGCTAACGTACTGCAGTTCACGGTATCATAGACATGAATACGTACTGTAATTGTGCTATCAATCCACAGCTCAGAAAAAAAAGTTCCTCTCGTGCTCCAGACGAGCCCAGAAACAGTCATTTATTCAGCACAAGAGATTAAACTCACTAAAACTCTGAAAATGAGGAAGTAACTATAGCTCTTTTTAATATATTAATACTGTAGCTGGAAGGATAATTTGAATGCAAACTGAAATTAATGTATTTATTAAATGTAGAAAGAAGAAAACTGTGGTGTTTTTTTAATACTGTAATGCCTCTAATGTCTTCAGAAAAACATCATAAATTGATAACTGTGCGTCTAATAGAGCTTTTAAATATTTGAACATTGAGTATTTTAGGTCCATTTATAGTGTTTATGGAACAATTTAAAAAGGAAACTGTGTTCAAGTTGTTGGCATATTTTTTCTAAAGGTCTATTGATTACATTATTAAGCTGTTTTTTCTGCTTATGAAGTCTTCAAATGATTTCTTATCTTCTCTATTTCTTCATATATTGTATAATAGAGAAAGTGAGACAATGTAAACTCAATAGTAAATAAAGCCTTTTTTTATTTAAAAGTGTGTGTTTTATATTATATGTACTTCTATCAGTAATGTCACAAGTCACAAACCTACAGTATGTAAAAGGCTAGTATAAGGTGAAACAGTCAGAATCTTAAAAATACTGTAATATATATATTTTTAGGTTATACCGCCCATCACTAGTATCAGCACATTCCTATTATTTATTTTTTTTAGGAAACATACAGGGGTTGGACAATGAAACTGAAACACCTGTTATTTTAGTGTGGGAGGTTTCATGGCTAAATTGGAGCAGCCTGGTGGCCAATCTTCATTAATTGCACATTATTGCACCAGTAAGAGCAGAGTGTGAAGGTTCAATTAGCAGGGTAAGAGCACAGTTTTATTCAAAATATTGCAATGCGCACAACATAATGGGTGACATACCAGAGTTCAAAAAAGGACAAATTGTTGGTGCACGTCTTGCTGGAGCATCTGTGACCAAGACAGCAAGTCTTTGTGATGCATCAAGAGCCACGGTATCCAGGGTAATGTCAGCATACCACCAAGAAGGGTCAACCACATCCAACAGGATTAACTGTGGACGCTGTAAGAGGAAGCTGTCTGAAAGGGATGTTCGGGTGCTAACCCGGATTGTATCCAAAAAACATAAAACCAAAACTGATCAAATCACGTCAGAATTCAATGTGCACCTGAACTCTCCTGTTTCCACCAGAACTGTCCATCGGGACAATAAATTATTGTGGTCTAAAACCAGGTGTTTCAGTTTCATTGTCCAACGCCTGTAGTTGTTATGTAATGTAAACCTGGCATAACCAATCCAATGTGGTCCAAGTCTAAACAAAGCTTTAGAAAACTGTAATGGTTAAACATGTGCTAAACTACTTCCTGTTCTCTTGCCGTAGGATCATGGGGCTGTACGTATCCGTGGTTCTGGTGATCGGTAAGTTCGTGCGAGGCTTCTTCAGTGAGATTTCTCACTCCATCATGTTCGAGGAGCTTCCCTGCGTAGACCGCATCCTCAAACTCTGCACGGACATCTTCCTGGTGCGGGAGACGGGCGAGCTGGAGCTGGAGGAGGAGCTTTACTCCAAACTCATCTTCCTCTACCGATCTCCAGAGACCATGATCAAATGGACCCGGGAGAAGAACAAAGACTAGACTCCTCCCGTTTCCACCTGAACTACCTGTCCTTTTCAGTGCCGACTCACCTGGTGCAGGTGGGGCGGCCATGTTCAAAGTGCCTTCGTTTAGACCGCGGCCTCCCGCACGGCCTGCTGGGAAGAGTGGAGCTTCAGTGTTAACGCTCTTCCGGGACGTGGCGCTCGTCGTGTCATCCGACGGCTGTAAGCGATCATTTCTGAGCGCAGAGATGAGCACATAGCGATTTCTTCTCAATGCTGCTGAGCTATGCTGACACAGAGAGAGAGAGAGAGAGAGAGAGAAAGAAAAAAAGAGATAGAGATATAGATAAAGAGAGAGAGAGATATTCAAGGCTCTCTGGATCTGAAGCTTGGGTGATGGATGTATTTTTTTTGTGTGTTCTTAGGTTTCTGTTCATTAAGGCTGAGCCATGCTTACGTAATCCAATTTCAGGCCACGCCCCCAAAGCCAGAACAGCCTTATTGAGTGAATGTGACCTAATCGGCCTTATTGGTCTGTCTGTTCTCCGCCCATAAATGTGTTCATTATTTTTTTTAAGCTACTGGTGTGATTTTTGGACAAGCTTTACACACTGCAACATATGATGTTGTCAGTTCAACCCAATGACTTTATATAATCATGGACGGCGTGATCCTATTCCCTTCCATTCTATAGAAATGAAGCTAGAAATGTCCGCCATCTTCTTTTCGCCAATTTGCAAGTAGAAACCACAGGTGAAGCCAGACTCATCTACTTTACTCAATTGGTAGACCCTCCCTAGACCAAAGCGTCTCTCAGACTGCCTTCATTGAGTTTACAGTGCAGCTGAGACAAACTGCTGAGATGAACCGAAGCTAATATGATCCAATTTAATGCCTGAGCTGTTGCGTAAAAGTCAGCATATGTTAGTGGCCATTAAAAGAAGATAAAATATCAAGTGTATTAAACAATGTTTGGACAAAAAGCAAAAAAGCACCTTGTCTAACTTAACTAACATTAGCTGGCTGGCTAACAGCTAAATTAGCTAGATCACACCCTGGCCATTTTATGCTAACATCAATCAGACTTCAGGTGGTGCAGCATTTAATTATTATTGTCCATTCCTTAATTGCTTTTTAGCCTCTGCCACCTATTGCACCTATATTTAAGGTGGAACAGGAAAGCTAACTAGCTCCTGAGATGAACAAATAGTGATTTTTTTTTATTTAATGCTTGTTATGAAGAACGTGGCCACAAAACATTAAAACTACACATTAAACTATGGTTATATATTGGTTATCGTACATTTATAGCAAGGAAAATACTTTATTTATGGGTTTCTTTGGTCGCCTGTGCCACCACCATCTAGCCAGTCATTGTCATAGGCCTCTGTTTTAAATGTGCATCTAAAAACAAAATCTCTGTTTAAAAAGCTCATCTAGCCCTAAAACTTACCCCTACATCTCCAGCCTTACAAGAACCCTACCCCTAAGCATGCACACTCAAAACAGATGGGGGAGGGGTGAAATGGGATTAAGCCTACATGTCAGTCACTTCATTTGGAAGTTTAGCCCCACCTTCTTATGCTAATATCGCAGAATATTAGAAGGTTTTAAAAGAGGGAGATAAAAATGTGTTAATATCATTTGGTTGAACTGAATTTTTGCCAGCGCCAGTGTTCTCTAAAGCTTGTCCAACCTAGCAACAGTTGCTATGAATGAGTTCGTTTGTGGGCGGAGCATGGATAGGACAGTTCTGATACATCTGATACGTTACTGTCTTCCTGAGATTTCCTAAAAAGTATACAATATGCAAATGCAAATATCTCAAAAACAGCAGGATGGGCGGAGATTTCCTGAGAGGACCTTTTACTCACAAACACTATTGTAATGTATTTGAATTGATGTTCTTAATTACACTGAATGCCACATGTCATGGGACAGGAATTAGAAACATTGTGTGCCGTGACTTTTGCCACATCCCATAGAAGTTACAGGATGCTGCTGCACTGAGCTGTGGAATATGTGTGGGGGGCGTCTCCTGCATTGAGTCATTGAGATTTGTTTGAACGGATTTGTTGAATGGACAATTCTAGCCAGATGCCACCGGTCACGATCATTACCACACACTGCACTGCACTACCACTGTGGGTGGTAATGTTAGCCATTTATGACGTATGTCTAGGTATTCACATGTGACACAGAAATGTTTGGAATTGGAATGCCCCATCTACCTGGCGCCCATTATCAGACCTCGCCAACGACATCAGCGACAACCATAATTGACGTCACCTTGCCATGAGCACACTGGCCAGAGCCAAACTCACTCACAAAATAACACCTCACAATGTAGACGAACTGTGGGCGTTTCCAAACAGTCCCCTAATGTAACACATCATGATCAATGTACATAATGCTGTCCCATGACTTTTGTCACATCAGTGTTATACACCAAAACTGTTTACATACAGACTGTCTGACAGGAGGAGACTTTGGATTGGTTATGATATTTCTACTAAACGCCAAAGACTTGAATTTACTATATTTAGTTGCAATTTTTGGGAGTCAGAGCTGCGATTTATCGATTTACGAGGAAAAACTTAATGAAAACTGACACTTCAGACAAAAGTTGCTGTCTGCTAGTTTACCATGTTGTTTCATATGGCAAACGTCTTTCTAGAATAGTTTTTTTTATATATGTTCTTTAGGCACCGTCCAAAAATAATCGGATATTTTTGAAAAACCAATAATCGGATATTTTTCCGTCCACACAGATTAAAACGCTTTTATGAGCATGCACTAGTCCTGTAGGCTGAACCAAAAAAGGAGAATCAAGAGGAAACGACAGAGGTTTAATCCCAAATTAATTCCTAAACACTACTCCCTACATAGTGTACGACACAAATAAGGAAAAGATTGACTGATTTCAAATCTAAACAGAGATATATATATATATATATATATATATATAAATAAAACAGTATTTATATAAATAAATAACAGTATTTACTTCTGTTAATGTGTTTTAAAATCTGTACTCATATGCGTGTAGATTCTACCTTACATGGTTCACTATGTAGGGAGTAGGAGGGTATTTGGGATTTAGCCAGAGTCTGACTGAGTGTTCCAACACTGTTCCAACTCTATACTGATTGGTCTAATTGTGGGATGTTTGCTTGTATACATGTAGCAACATATTTTTTTCAGAATTTTTCCCAAAGAAATGAATGGCGTGGCAAATATAACATCACAATGGGTTACCAGAGCAACCACTTGAAACACCATAGCAACAATTTGGGATTCCACAGCAACTGATTCACATGTACAGGACACCAAAAAGCATTCAAACGCATCCGTTTTTAAATATAGACGGATATTTCTGGACGGGGCCTTAATTTCACTTGTCTTATCTGCCACTTTTAAATAGTTCGCTACAGATGTGCCAACTAACTTAAATCAGAGATGGCTGGAATTGTTACTGTATGGACACTTAAGTGCAAATACACAGCCTTTTGTAACTTTCTATTTATTCCTATTTACAAAATTTTCTATTTTCAACAAATCAAATGTGATCATAGTTTTTTTTTTCTTCTTGTTTTTGTTTTGATGACAAATCGACATTTTGCAAATTTACAGTATCTTAAAATCAATAAATCTTAAATGTTACCTGTATGTGTATTGCTTCATCATCCTTCACCACACAAACACAACATGCTGTTTAAAACAACTGGACTTTAATCTTTACAATGAATTTAATTACATTAAAAATAAAAATTAAATTAAAATTGTAGTAAAATAAAGCAGGTTGGTCGAGCAGCATTTAAAGAAAGAATACACGGTGTAAATAAAACCTCCAAATATTTGTACACATCCCACTGAAACCCACACCCACCACACATCAGGTCCACAGGACTGCTGCTATTCTGCATCCTCGTCTTCATCCAGAAGGAACTCGCCTATCTCCTCCTTCATCTGAGCTCTGTGGAGTGAAACAGGAGAGATTCTGTTTAAATAAAGGGAAATTCCACCAATTTTTCTAAATTCATGCATATTTTAAATCTTTATCATTTAAAGCCATTTTATTTACTATCTAAACCCACCAGTGCCCAAACACGTCTTCTGATCTTCTGAATGTTAATCTTTTCTGTTTTTGTCTTTTCTTATTAATTAAAAAAATGTATATACATATATTTTTGCTATATATTTTTCATATCGATATTGAGATATTTAGGCAGGTATCGTATCGAAAGTAATTATTTCAGTCAAGTCATAATGTTGCTTCCCTTTGCTGATAACTTTTGGGGAGATGTGGATTTCATTTTCCAGCAGGACTTGGCACACTGCCCACACTGACAAAAGTACCAATTAGTCTTATATAATATTCAAATTTTCTGAGATACTGATTTTTGGGTTTTCATTGGCTGTAAGCCATAATCATCAACAATAAAAGAAATAAATGCTTAAAATAGATCACTCTGTGTTTAATACAGCTATATAATATATGAGTTTCACATTTTTAACTGAATTACTAACATAAAGTAACTTTTTAATGATAATCAAATTTTTTGAGATGCACTAGTTTAATACTGATAGTTATTTGTCCATTACACTATACCAACACTGAGTGGTAAATAGACCAAAAACAAAAAAAAAACACCAAGACGCTGATAATTGGAAGATTTGCCTGTAAGGATGATGATGACAAAACAGATCCCGGCATTTGAATTCTATATTTCTATATTGAAATCTATATTTTAGTTAAAACAAACAGTTCAAATTCTGTATTTTTATAAATTCTAAATCCAGGAAATTCAGGATTAATGATTCTGTAATAAGTTGAAAAGCTATTACTCACCTCCTCTGCCGTTTTTCAGCTTCAGACGTGATGTAGTGCGGTAGAGCCTCCACTGTGATCTACAACACAAACCCAGATTAGTCCCGGTCCTGCTAATTCAGTACAGTGTAACTCTGCACTGCATGCTTTCAGGTTTCTCCTGTATCAGCAGAGCTGCCTCACTTCATTACCTTCAGGAGTTTAAACCCATCACTACAACACTACAGTCTGCAGCACCTTCCACAAATTCTGAGCTACACCATGAAATATGAACAAACTCTGACATATATGTACGAGAACTGACCAATAGAAAAATGCTTGAAAATGGCTTGCATTTAGTGTTGCATGGTATACTGATACTAAAAGAAATTCTTAATACTCATTAAATCACCTCATTAAAAATAGTGCAATACCTAATTTGTTTAGTAACTGTACTCGAACCCAATCAGCACCAGGCTTAAAAGATCTAGAACGGGGTGTCCAAACTGCTTTCCTTTTTTGGAGCGGCCCGCGAGTTATTTTAGAAATAGAATGAAAGTTGGCTCGCTGTTAAGCAGGTTTTTATAATGTGAGATTCAAAGTTTGAACGCTAGGTGTCAGAAACGAGCCAAAGAGTCTAAAAGCGGCGAGAGTGCGCATTTCTAGCGCAGAAAAACGGGCCAAAGAGTCTAAATGCGGAGCGAGTGCGCAGTTATAGCGCAGAAAAACGGGCCAAAGAGTCTAAATGCGGAGAGGGTGCGCAGTTATAGCGCAGAAAAACGGACCAAAGAGTCTAAATGCGGAGAGAGTGCGCATTTCTAGCGCAGAAAAACGGGCCAAAGAGTCTAAAAGCGGAGAGAGTGCGCAGTTATAGCGCAGAAAAACGGGCCAAAAAGTCTAAAAACGGAGAGAGTGCTCAGTTGTAGCGCAAAAAAAATGGGACAATTAGTCTAAAAGCGGAGAGAGCGCTCAGTTATAGCGCAGAAAAACAGGACAAAGAGTCTAAAATCAGAGAGGGTGCGCAGTTCTAGCGCAGAAAAAAGAGCAAGGTGCCGTAATTAAGGAGTTTAATATTAAGATACATCATGAAATTAAACATCAATTTGAAAAATCTTAGTTTACACAACACTGTGAAAGATAAAGATAGTAAGTCAAGTAAAATGGTGTGTAAATGAAAGTAATCAGGTAAATGTATTATTTAAAGTGGTATATTTCATTATTTGTTTTATTACAGAGTCTGTGGCCCGTGACTTCAAATATATTTCTCCTTCTGGCCCCCAACAAAAAAAGTTTGGACACCCCTGCTCTAGAAAGAAATCCTTCTATTTGTAAAAACTGCAGCAACGTTGCTCTCCGGTATGAATCTGTGAGTAATCCATTGTGGAAAACAATCAATAATAATCCCTCTTTCAAAGTTTCTTACACTGTAACTTTCTGAGACTTGTTTTACTGCTTTATTTCTCAGTTTTCTGTTCTGAAGTATAATAATCCAGTGTCTGAGGAGAGCTCTGTGACGTCTCTGAGTTTCCCTGCGGCTCAGAGCCCGATATCAACACATGGGCTTTTAAACAATGTTTGGTCATTGATTCAAATTTGCACTCAATTTGTGAATACATAAGGTGCACTGGATTACAAGGCGCACTCATGATTTTTGGTGTGAAAAATACAGTATATACACATTTGTGAGGTGCCGTATTGCTGGCATGCAAAAACCTTGTACATTATATTTGGTGAAGGTTTGCTGTGTTTAACTTACCAGGTCTTTGATAGTCAGTCTGCAGCTGTAACACAGGAGAGTCTTCAGATCTGTAGGTGCAGGTATCCTGAAAGACATGAAAAAGAATATATAGTCGTGTTAGTGTTCGGTAGCTGGCGTAGTGTAGTGGGTAAATGTAGTGTGGGTGATAAACAGACAAAGAAAAAGCTAATAGTTGGAATGCAATGATATAATGACAGTATTAGAGTAATGCAAAATTTATAGCAATGAACGTCTGACTGCTGATGCCTGTCTAGGTTGTATTCAGTCAGTGGTGCACCTGTGTTTTCCCTTGCCAAGATAGCAATACATCAGAAATTTACTTGGACACACCTCACTTCCAGAGCACCACACCTATCAGTGCAGATATATTCACAAGCACTTAAATGATACTATTTAAACTATGCAGATCACAGGTGTGAAAATAGGCTGTTGGTGGGGTGTAAGAAAGAGATGAATATCGCAAAGTGCCTTGTGCAGGTTATACATTTTTAATAATAGTGGGTAGAGCTGGGCGATTAATCGTTTTTATCGATTAATTCGAATTTACAGTTAAGGACGATGTGTTTTTATGAAAATCGTTTTTTTTTTTCTGAGTTTTAATTTTCACCACCGACGCTCCCCTGAGCTTAGCCCCGCCCCTCTCTCCCTCCCGCCCTCTCACACAATGTTAATCCTTTACAGCTTCAAAAACATGTATTATGCAAATTAGCGACGACGTCATTTAGCAACTTCTAGCGACTTTTAGGAGATTTTAGTAGACGAAAAAATCTTTTAAATCGAAAATCTGATTTTTTTATTTTTTTTTTTTATTTTATATCGCCCAGCTCTATTGGTAGGTTGAGTGTTCTTGTACAATTACAATATTAGTTCTGTAAAAAAAAAATTCCTTTCATACCTGAATAAAACCTGTAATTAAAACTAAAATATTTTGAAATTAATTGATATTGAATTAAAATAGAATATGAAATCTACTTGAATCGAGATACTGTGAATCTGAATCGAATCAATTCAGTAAATCAGTGGTGATACCCAGCTCTATAGATGTACCTGGATGTAGAGCAGCAGCCTCCAGCCCCACATCCCTGCTCCTGACAGCAGGACCCAGCGGGGTTCGAGGAGGCGGGGTTTGAGTGGGCGGGGTCACTTTGGGCCTTGCCCACAGACAGCCTCTCAGACAGCAGGGTGGCCTGGAACGCAGAAGCTTCTTCTATAAAGACAGTGAGTGTTAGTGAACGCTAGTAAAGCTGCTGAAGGCTGAGATTGAGAGTCAGAGCTGCTACTCACCTGCTTTGGTGTCGGCAGCACACAGACAGAGGAGACACTTGGCAGAAGGTTCAGCACTGGAGTTCTGAGGAGAACTGGCTGTGTGGAGCTTCTCACTCGTTCTACAGAGAGAAACAATGAAAGTTGGCAGTGAAATTACCGTATTTTTAGCACTATAAGTTGCACTATCAATAAACGTCTATTTTCTGTTCTATTTTAATACATAAGGCGGCACACCGGATTATAAAGCACATTTTATGCAACACTAGTATGTAGTAGTAGGAACAGGGGTGTCGCCAAGTTTTCCTTCTAGTTGGCCATCAGGTGGCCTGTAATGCTAAGCTAAGCTAAACTAAGCTAGGTAAACAAAACTGTAATTCCTACAATACATTTCAGATGAGTCAGACAAGTTTAAACAAGTGCTGAATGTTAATCTACACAGATTTCTCTTCTGAAAACTGTTTATTTGGGTGAGTACAGTAAGATTAGATTTCCAGATTTCCGCTGGAGCTGGAGCATTAGCATTAGCTTTCTAGCTCTGTCGGTTAGCCGCTAATGCTAATGCTAGGAGAGATATCTGTGTAGATTAACATTAACAACTCCAGTGCTTAGTGTTACAGGCTACAGGCAGATAATACTCACCTCTAGATGGCCAAAATGCTAAAGCTTTGAGTGGTTAGCAGCTAATGCTAATACTGCTGGAGTACTGAACTGAAACTCCAGTATAACGCTCCTTAATACCTGACTGGTAAAATGAATACATGAGGTTCACTGAAATAAAAGCCGCACTGACGATTTTTGGAGAAAATTAAAGGATTTTAAGTGTGCCTTACAGTGCGAAAAATCCATGATCAATGGAAATTAAATTTTAACATTTTGGATTTAGGTGCAGCTCGTTTAAGAAACTTCCAGACTGAACCAAGCTTCATGCGTTTGTAAAACTGTATACTGTACATTTAGTCAGGCTAGTTTCGGTTTCACACTGAATTTTAGTGACTGAACGCATTAAAGGACTTTATTTCATCCTGTCATCATCAACTATGTGACGGAGTCTCCCACTAGTTTACACTGACTGGCTTGTAGAATGGTCTGGACAGTGAAGTGTTGAATTCTGCCTCTCTGCACAACAGCCATTCTTTTTCTTCTTTTATTGTTTACAGTTGATGATAACCTGCCTCAACGTCCTGTAATTGGTCTGTAAGTTCCAAACCATTAAAAAAAAAGTGTCTCCACACTGTAAATAAACTGAACCCAGGTTTAGCTGATTCAGACCAAATTTTGGTTCTTTGGTCCACGTCACATTCCCAGCACCTTTTATATCTGCTTTTTTTTTTTTGGTTCAGAGTTAAAGCACAAAAAGTGAGCAGCAGTGAATTAAAGACAACATAATGGCAACAAACAGCCTTAAATAAATGAGCTATAGCTACCTGTAGATGGTGCTAACAGTGGAGGGGAAGTCAGCCTGCAGTTTGATGATGAAACTCTCAGTCAGTCGCTGGATACTCGCCTTATCTGGAGCCTGAGGAGGAAAAAAAACAGATACACAAAAACGCAAAACGTATTTCCTTAGTGGTCACTGTTTGCCACAGTGGTTTCCAGACAAAATTTGTTGCAATCTGGCAACAGTGAGCCGATATTCATCTTATTCTGCATGATGACCAGGGGGTGGCCACTTTTGGTTAGAATTTCAGTGCAGCAGTGGATGATTAATTTAAATTACACCACAGTGATGATAAACGTACATAATGAGTAGCGGTGTCACGATTCTCTAAATCCTTGATTTTATTTTATTTCCGATTTTAGGGTCACAATTCGATTCGATTCTCGATTTTCTTTTTTTTTTTTTTTCTTTTTTTTTTATACAGCAGAGAGGCCTATGCCAGTTTTAGATTAGTCTATGATCAGTCATTGGTTTGAATCATCAAATTTACAAAATCTTATTTCAAAAGGTGGGCTTGATATACAGTAAGTGATGCAAAGTGATGCAAGTGATCTGTAATACACCACATTAAGCACTAATGGTCAAATTTAAATAAATTAATTAAGATATATATGTAATGCCATCTAGTGGCCTTTTTGGTAGTAGCAGTGTGCACTATTAAAACAGCAATGTGCAACATAAAATAAATAATAAAAAAATACAGGAACAGTCATGTACAAAATAATAGAACAATTAGAGCCTTAACAATCTGAACTCAATCCTACTATAACAGTTAAACATGAAAAATAAGACTTTAAGACTTTTTTGGTCCCTGAGAATGACAAGTGTTTTTTTCTTTAATAAAGATATATTATTAACTTTATCTGAGAGAAAGATGCTCCCTAAGGTACCACAACTACTAACATATTTGAGTCTAGACAAAACAACTGTTATTTAAAAAATTTTAAGTTTTTCTTTAAGAAGATGAGAATGTCCACATTCTCTGGAGAAAGGGCTGCTCTTTGATCAGTCACAATGTCCGCGGAGTGGGCTACAGTGTGCTGCGCCATTTGCGAAAATCGTGAGACCCCAAATAGTACGCTGGCTGAGGAAAAAAAAAAGAAAAAAAAAAAGGGCACCAGCACATGCATACATAAGGCGAACTGGATTAAAAGGCGAATTGAGGATTTTTGGCAAAATTAAAGGATTTTAAGTGGGCCTTATAGTCCGAAAAATACAGTACTATGTTTCTGAGAATGGATACACAGAATTGCAAAACTTTAAACCCTCTTTTTTTCTTTTTAAATTTAAATGATTTAACTAGTTATTATACAGTAAATTATTCAGTATAAATGCAAGAGATTAAAGGATAATAAGTCTCATCACTGCAGGAGACCCCCAGCTACAGTAGATTCTCACCTTAGTGTCCAGACTGGGGGTAAAAACAGACTCCACTCCAAACAGCCTGTTATAGAAAGTGATTTCTTTGGAAGAGTAATCCCTCATTGGTCGCACGACCACCACATCTCCATAACGAGAGTCCGAGAAACCCTGAAAATAAAACACACCAAACAGTGATTACATTTTTCTTCATAGTTTGGATGACTTTAGTAATAATCTACAATGCTTCCACTAAAATCCATTTTTCTTGTTGTTTGTAAAAATACAACAGGTCTCTCTGAGTTGTATATGATGCTGCACAAGAAACTTCCATTGTCTGCAGTAGATAGTTGATTGATTGAGTAGGATTTTAACCCTTGTGTGGTGTTCGGGTCTGTGGGACCCGTTTTCATTTTTCATCAAATGATACTAAAAAAATATTTTTTCTAACTCAAACTCATTGGCATTGGCTCATTTTTTGTGAAAAACATATATCAAAACACATTTTCACACAAACTGTACACCCCCCCCCCCCCCCTACACATTTATATTACATACAGTATGTTTGGCCAAGGGCTAATTAACATTATTATTATTATTTTCTACTCATATCTTGAGTTTAATTCATTTTCTTTTACATTTTATTGAAAAAACTAATAAAAAAAGAGTAGCACTTTTTGAAAGAAATGTAACATAAGAAAGGTAAAGGGCAAATATTAACCATGTAAGCTGTTTATATTGCTTATACAAGTAACATAAGAAACGAGTAACAAAATATGAACACCACACAAGGGTTAACGCCGTGCCAAAACACAAGGGTCATTTTTACGGCGGTACTTAAGTCAGTTCTTCAAACTGAGTTTTTAAAAAAATTATACAAAAACAATTATAAAAGATGTTTTATATTTAAAAAAAAAGTCAAAAAATTATCATTTTTTCAGGTGCTGCCGTTTAAGCACATTTGGCATCTCACTTTCATTAAAAAACCTCAATCTATCTGAGTGCAGTGGTTTGCAGTCCATTAAAATGTGTTTTATAGTAAGTCTGTCTTTACAAAGATGATAGGTTGGAGCATCTTCTCTAATTAGTAGATGTTGGTTGCGCCAACATGGAGTGTCCGATTCTACATTTTGTAAGGATGGTTTGGTGTAGACGACTGTCCGTTCTAGTGTAGGTTCGTCCAACTTTTTCCTATATGTCATACAGTTTGTTAAATGTTTTACTGTCCCATTCATTCTGCCATTTATTTTTGAAGTATGTGAAGATTTTTGGATAGCTGTCTCTGGGTGGAATGGGTCGTGTGCTGATTCTGTCCTGCAGTAGCTAGTAAAAGAAAATATTCAAAAAACACTGTGTCTACATCAACCCGATAATTAGTATTCGTGGCCCCGCCCACCTTTGCGTGCGACCGCCCACAGACAGAGCTGAAGTCGGGCAGCGACGCCGTCTCGTCAGATAGGAGCTAACAGCGCTAGGAACAGCATGCAGTTTGTTCCTGTGTTATTTGTGCGAATAACACATCAGTGCTATATGCTTTTCCCAGTAATTCAGAGTTAAGTAACAAATGGTTCGAATTTGTCTATGGAGGAAAAACACCACCAGTGAAGTACAATTGAGATATTGAGGTAGATGTATGTTTAGAACAGTTCTGTCACCAGAACCAGAGCACTTTTTTCACAAAAAAACGACTCCCAGGGCATTTAATTATACTAGAGACCACAACTAGACATTTAAAAAATGAATAAATAAAAAAACAAAGGAATGAGACCTTTAACATAACGAAAAACCACTGCATTTAAGGTACCCGAATTTTTGACTGGTAGTGTATTTAGCACAGGGTGTATGAAGTGACCTGCGGAAGTCTGTGGTGAGAGTTCTTACCGTATCCGCGGCCAGAGACGCTCCTCGTCCCAGAGAGATGTTAGTGAGCAGTTTGATGGCCAGACGAGTGCAGCTGTCCCCCATCATCACCTTGGAGTAGCCGTGGGTTCGAGCAGTGTGTAGAATCAGGTGCTGCCTAACACACACAAACACACAAAAACACACACACACACAGATAATAGTATTGGATGGATCACCAATATTCCACAGAATACATTTCCACTTCAGTCTACTTAGTATGGAGAGCCCATTAACATAACTGACCACATATGCTGACTTTGTCTTAAAAAAATTTAAAAATAAATAAATAAATAAAATTATATATATATATATATATATATATATATATATATATATATATATATATATATATATATATATATATATATATATATATATTACATTTAAAGTATATAATTTTAATAGATATTTAAACATTCAATATTCAAACAAAGGCATACATTAATTTTAGGGAAAATTTTAGGGAAAATATATTATATAAAAATACGTATAATGACAGGCCTAGTCCCAATGTTCTACAGCTCAATACTAGGGGTTTTATACTGAAGTTTGCAACTGGGGATAACCACACCATATATACAGTGGTGTGAAAAAGTATTTGCCCACTTATAGATTTATTATGTTTTTGCATTTTTGTCATATTTACCTTTTTTCAATTTATCAAACAAACTTTAATATCAGGCAAATATAACCTGAGCCCTTGGTGAAAAAGTGGCCGACTAAAATTATTCCAAAAGGGCATGGACAACTCATTCAGGAGGTCACAAAAGAACCCAGAACAACATCTAAAGAACTGCAGATCTTACTTGCCTCAGTTAAGGTCAGTGTCAATGATTTAATAATACAAAAACGTTCCAAGTTCCAAGACGAAAACCTTCTCAATTTTGCCTTAAAACATCTTGATTATCCCTAGAGTGATGTGACAAAAATATAACTTTTTGGAAGGTGGGTGTCCCATAAAATCTGGTTCAGAAAAAAGAAAATCTATTGAATGTAAAACATGGTGGTGGTAGTGTGATGGTCTGGGGCTGTTTTGCTGCCTTAGGAATTGGAAGACTTGCTGTGAACTATGAATTCTGCTGTCTACCAAAAGATCCTGAAGGAGAATATCCGGCCACCTGTTCATGACCTCAAGCTGCAACGAACTTGGGTTCTGCAGCAGGACAGTTATCCAAAGCAAACAAACAAGTTGCACCACTGCAAAAAGGTTTTCCAATGTGTCTGAAATAAACCAAGTTATGAGGTTAAGGGGGCAAATACTTTTTCACACGGGGCCAGGTTGGTTTGGATAGTTTTTTTTCCTTCATAAATGAAATCATAAAGAGTGCTTTTTATGTTAATTTGACAAAAATCCCAAAACAAAAGCAATCTGTAAGGGGGCAGATACTTATTGAACACGTCTATGACTGTAAGTTTCACCTGAGGGTCTGCAGCAGGTCCTCCTTGGCTGTGAGGGTCTTTAGGGTGGAGAAGAGTCTCTGCAGGGTCTGGGTGTGCTCTGGGCTGGGTGGAGAGTAGATGTTGAGACGGGTCAGTGAATCCTGGGCTTCCTCCACTGAGGCCTCTCCTCTCTTCTGCTTTAATTTACTCTGCTGGATGTACTGATCCACTGCGGCTTTATAATCACCGCCTGGATGCCGGGCACCGCCGGGCACGGGCTCCAGCACAGAGCTGGGCAGACTGAACACCTGAACACACACAAACACACACACACACACACACATTATTGTTAATCAGCTGTGATTACCCTTCTGATAATTCAGCTTAGGACCAACTTTCTCTGAAAACAGAAGTGCAAAAGCACCAACACAGCTCGTCTAGTCCCGGTCGAGAAGTACTGCCAATACAATAGGACCACCTGGAGCAGATAAACAAATAAACCCATATGCACCATAATGTCTTATGCCAGGCATGGGCTAAAGATGTTTGGGATTATGTGGGGTATCGTATTTTTTTGCACTATGTGGCACACTTAAAGGTACATTCTGTAGGAACTGAGAGCGAGTGTGTGAAATGGCTACAGCTGTCGAATTTCAAAACACCACAGAGAGCAGTCTGCCCCGCCCACTCCTCCCCACACACGAAGCTACCTCGGGTTGCCATATTCAGCAGGCTGAATTTACACAATCTACGCAAAGTTTATACTAGTAGGAGAGGCAGAGAACTTAAAGTATGAGCGAGTGGAAAGAGGAGAAAGACAGCAATTCTAAACTCTTCTATCACCCGTATTTGGCATTATATTGACGTGTATTTTACACGAGGGAGCGTCGGGGCTTGTAGTCTTATTTTTTTTTGCCCAACCACCACCCCCCCTCTTCGGAGGACAATTAATACTTTATTTTTATTTATTTATTTATTTATTTATTTTATTTATTATTATTATTATTATTATTATTATTTTATTTTTTTTTATATATTTTATTATTATTATTATTTTTATATATATATATATATATATATATATATATATATATATATATATATATATATATATATATATATTTTGTGTGGATATAGTTGTGGGAGTTCAGGGTTGGAAGGATCGGAGTGTGAGGTACAGGAGGGGGGTACAAGAAGAAGAAAAAGAAAAGAAAAAAAAAAAAAAAAAACTAAACAAAAAACAAACAAACAAACAAAAAATAATAATAATAATAAAATAAAATAAACATAAAATAAACAAACATACATACATACATACACATACTCACATATCTAACTATACATATGCTTATACATATACACACATACATAAATATACATACATATTAATACATACACATAAATACATACATACACACGCACAGTTACTTCTATTCTATTGTTTTTTGCAAAAATATGTCATGTGTTACGGATTATGTCATGAAATGCCTACCACAATGGAGGCAAGAAACCGCCACCATGCCCCTGCGATCCAGAGGCAGATAGGGAAGAACCCAGTGGACACAGACCATCCACAGCCCATTAGGAGCCCAGAAGACCCGCGGCCACACATCCCGATGGTAACCATGCGCACACCCCAGATGAGGACGGGGGAGACTCCAGACGAAGCCCCCATGGCAAAGAGCAACAGTCCAGAGAGCCAAAGGAAGCAAGCAGCCCACCCCCCCGGCAGGCCAGCACCCCCTGCACGAGCGGCCCCGAGACCCCAAGCACCCGGGAACAGCCCGACACCTGGCAGGTCCAGCCCCCCCCCCCCCCCCACACCAAGGGGGCCTAAACCACCCCCAGGCCACGGCCACCAAGGGGGCGGGCCAGAGACCACATTAGGGCATCCGACCACGCACCCAGGGACCCACGGACACCCACCCCCCCAGGAACGGCAGTGACGATCGTCGGAGAGCAGCGTGGAGCGGTAGGGGGGGCAAAAACCCGCCCTCCGCAACCATGTCCCACAGGTGTCCATGCTCAGTCAGCCCCAAACCCAGGACCAACTGTTCACGCACACATGCACATTCACACACCCGTCACACACACATCCGTCACACATACACCCGTCGCACACGTGCACATTCACTCACAGACCAGTCACACACACCAGTCACGCACACCAGTCACACACACAGAACATACATAGACACCTAATGCGGGCATGCGGGCACCAGTACCGAGCCAGCGGCAACCTAGGGAAGCAGCCAACCCGGCCCCGAACAACCACCCGACCCACACCCCAGGCAGGGTGCACAAAACCAGGGTGTGAGAAGACCTGACCCCCCTCCTCCCCCCACCCAGCATGTTGCAGTGATATGAATGTGTATAATGAGAAGAATGAATGAAAGCTACAGTGCTATTAAAATTGGAGGGACAGCTGTAATATGAGAACTGAATAACAGCACCCAACCACACTGCCCCCCCCAAAGGCCCTCAATGTCTAAAATGCGAAATAAAATTGAGGAGCAGGGAGCACCTGCCCCCCAAAACCCTATGTGTAATATGATGTGTGTAAGCTGTATGATGAGTTTGTATGTGTAATGTGATGTTAAACTGAGTAGGAGTCGGGGAAGGGCCAGGAAAGGACCGAGGGGCAGAGGACTACCCCCCGGAGGAAGAGAGCCAACTACTGCTGGCTCACTAGGCACCCAGTTCCATACACCCAACCGCAGTACAGGGAAGGCAAGTCCAGGGTGTAGAGCGGCTACGGCCCCAGGACACCGCCGCTCTGCAAGACAGCATAAACACACATCCCCACTCACATACAAAAGACAACAGATATTACACACACGCACACACACGCACACACACAGACACATTTACAATAAACATCCCACTCTTTCTCATACACACACAGTGGTCCTGAGCCCAGGACCAACCGGTCTTAAGTGGGAGACTGCCGCTTCCCCACCTGAGCGCCCCTACCTCCCCACAGGGAGGGCACCCAGAATCCCGGAATGCCAACCAGACACCCCAACACGGACCAAACCACCACCCTCCACGACGGCGCGCCCAAGAGAGGCATAGACCCTCCCCAGCGCAGGGAGGGACCCAAACAGGCGACAGACGCCCACGGGCACCAGGGCCCCGGACTCCGCACCCCGACCGCCACAGGGGAACCCAGCCAACCGGACAGGGCCAGCACCCACCACCATGGGCCCCCCCAAGACCCACACCCGAAGACCACAAGAGCATACATCTAGGCCCCCCCCACCAACAACCAGGGCCCGCACACAGAAATCACCAAGCGGCAGCCACCGTCCCCAGTCCAAGAGCCATCAGACACCCGAATCCCCCGATCCCCCCCCAGCCACCTGCCGGACGCACCAGGAGACACGACTACAGCCGCCCACCCCCATCATGTGATGGAGCTGATCTGTGGGAACCAGAGAGATTCAAATGTAGCCAATTGGTTTTTTGAGGTTGCAGACATTCTTTCCAGACTAATGTGGTCTAAAAGTAAATTTCTATAGTGATTTATGCATAAATCATTTTTTGATTTCCACTTCATGAGGATAGTTTTCTTAGCGATGCATAAGACAGTGAGAACTATGTGCAATATATTTGTTTCCATGTTTAGTTCACTTACATCACCTAAAATGCATAGTTTGGGTGAAGCTGGGATATTGCAATTAAACCAGGTAGATAAGTCTTCACATATCATCTGCCAGAATCTCTGAACAGGCATGCAAAACCATAAAGCATGTATATAATTCTCAATATGATTGCCCGAACAGTTAGTGCATATATTTGTTTCTCTAAGGCCCATTTGGAACCTTCTATGCCCTGTATAATGTGTTCTATGGAGAATTTTGTATTGTATGAGTTGTAAATTTGGACTTTTCGTCATTTTGAAATTGTTTAAACATATCTGTGTCCAAAAGTTCTTATCTGGGTTCATGGAGAGATCTCGATCCCATTTTGTAATTGGGAGGGATATTGAATCATTAATTTTGGATAATAACTTATATATTTTTGATAACAATTTAGGAGTATAGAGATTCATGAACTATTTTATCAATACTGGGATTTCTAATGTTAGATTATTTAAATTAAATCTTGCTTGTATAATGGACTTCAATTGTAGATACTCCAGAAATTTGCTACTGCTAATTTCGTATTTTGAAATAAGATCTTCAAATGACATAAAGGTCCCCTCCTGTATAACATGTTCTAAATTCTTAATTCCTTTCTCTTGCCATTGTGAAAAATTAATAACTGTTTTTTTCTGACATATATCTGGGTTGTTCCAAATGGGTGTCCTTTTACATGGTATTAGTGAAGACTTAGCTATCTTTAAAAATTCCCACCAAGCTGTCAGAGTGGTGTTTATGTTTAGGCTTTTAAAGCAGCTATAGTGTTTAATACTGGAGCTAATGAAAGGTAAGTCAGAGATTTTCACTTTTCCACTGAGTGTTTGTTCTAGGTCCAGCCATGAGCTGCCTAAAGGGTTTGTTTTAATCCAACTTGTAACATATTGCAATCTATTGGCTAAAAAATAGTGATAGAAGTTTGGTAGTTCTAGACCACCATGGCATTTTAGCTTCTGTAAAGTCTTCAGACTTATTCTCGATGTTTTATTCTTCCATAAAAATTTTGAAATGTTTGAGTCTAATGACTTAAACCAAGCAGCAGGAGGTTTATTAGGGATTAATGAAAACAAATAATTGATTTTAGGTAGAATCAGCATTTTTACAGTAGCAACTCTCCCAATAAGAGATATAGGTAGAGAATTCCATCGTGTGAGATCGTCCTCTATTGTTTTTAGTAGAGGAATATGATTCAATCGTATCAGGTCTGATAGCTTGGGGGAAAAATGTATACCTAAATATTTAATGTTGCCCGACTGTAGTGAAGTAGTGCTCTGAAATGTACAATTCAGAGGTAGAACTGTTGATTTACTCCAGTTAATGGAATAATCTGATACAGATGAGAACTTATCTATGAGTGTGATTGTCTTTAGCAGAGAAGTTTGTGAGTCCCTAAGGAAAAGTAATACATCATCAGCATAAAGGCTTATCTTATGGTCTGTATTTTCTGTTTGAATTCCTTTAATATCTACACTTTGTCGTATTTTTGCTGCTAGTGGTTCAATAAAAAATACAAAAAGTGAGGGAGAGAGCGAGCAGCCCTGTCTGGTGCCTCTCTGCAGACTAAAGCTTTGTGAAATAAGATAATTTGTCCTAACCCGTGCATTGGGAGAGCTATATAATGTTTCAATCCAGTTTATGAAGGATGGACCAAATCCAAATTTATTTAGAACTGCTGACAGAAATGTCCAATTTACCCGGTCGAATGCTTTCTCTGCATCTAAAGAGACAACTATGGTTTCTAATTTGTTAATGGAACAGTAATCTATTACATTTATTAGTCGACGTGTGTTATCGGCTGAGTGCCGGCCTTTGATAAAACCTGTTTGGTCCGAATGTATAATGGATGGAGTGATTTTTGCTAACCTCCTTGCAAGAACTTTGCAAATTATTTTAAGGTCTACATTTATAAGCGAAATTGGGCGATAGCTGGATGGGAGTGTTGGATCTTTGCCTGGTTTAAGAAGCAAGGTAATGTTGGCAGAGTTCATGTTTGGAGATATTATGCGGTCCTTCTTGATTTGAGTGACCATTCTAAAAAAAATGGGTTCTAACACAGACCAGAATTCTTTATATAACTCTGCAGGAAAGCCATCTGGAGCTGGAGCTTTATTATTGGGGAGATCCTGTATTGCTTTAAAGAATACGGAAGATGAAAAAGGTGAATCAAGAGTCATAACCTGTTCCTCATCTAGTTTAGGTAGATTTGTATTTTTCAAAAATTCTTCAATGTCAGCATCAGATGGATTCATCTGTGATGAGTATAATGCCTCATAAAAGTCTTTAAAATTGTAATTAATTTCTTGTGGGTCATGAGTAATGTTACCAACAGAGTCTTTAATTGAAGAAATAGCTGTTTTTTCTTTATTTAGTTTTAATTGGTTTGCCAGGAATTTTCCAGATTTATTTCCATGCTCGAAGTTTTCCAAACGCAGCCTCTGCAACATAAATTGTGTATTTTTATCAATGATTTCATTTAGTTCCAATCTTAATTTCCGCAGGGTGTTAATTATATGTTCTTGTGGTGAAGCAGCATAGGCAGTTTCTAATGATTTTATTTTCTGTTCCAATTCTGACACACAAGTTTTTTCTTTAATTTTCTTATTATTTTACCCCGCATTACTGCCGCATTACTGTCTTGTAGTCTTTTTAATTCTCTCCACCTTTCAAACTCACTGCCAGTATTCACTCTTGTTATATTCCTTCTTTGGTCACTGAGCTTTTTTGAGACATGCTGAGGCTTTTTAAGCTGTGTAGCAGCTGAGGTTTAACTGAGGAAGCTCTGCTAACTAGCTCCTTTGCTGCAGCACCGATCGCTGTAGTGTAGTGTGGGTGCTGGCAACCTCGGGCGTGGGGTAAGTGTTGGGGAACGAGCAAAATGCAGAGACAGAGGACAAAACTGAACCCCCCGGACGGAGTGAACACTTAAAATAGGAATGTACTGCTGAAGCCCTGCTGACAAGAGCTGCCAGTGCTTTTACTCAAGATGTTTCCTTAATATCTGATGATACTCCTGATCATTTTATCATTTCCTACTGAAAACAGTAGTGGTCCTTAAAATCCTTTCATTTTCCCCCAAGTCATCAGTGTGCCTCATAATCCGGTGAGCCTTATGCATAAATTTTATCAGTCAGGTATTAAAGAGCAGTAAAGTCACTCCGCTAAAGTACAGCATTTTCAAAAGTGTGTCAGTTTAGTTCTCCAGCAGTATTAGCATTAGCTGCTAACTGCGCTAAGCACTCTCTCTTTCTAGCTGTCTAGAGGTGAGTATTATCGGACTGTAGCCTGCTGCTTACCCCAGACAGCACTGCTGGAGCATTATTAGCATTAGCCGCTAATCGTTCTGAGAGCTAGCTCTTTGACCATTCAGAGGTGAGTATATCAGAATGTACTCTGTGAATTTACTGTGTTAAAACAAGCTACGTGGGACGAACCGCTAATTAATATTGCCCTGGCATACCAGAACACTCAGGATTGCTCAGTGTAGCGCTGTCAGTTGGCACTAGCTGCTAACTGCTAGCGGTTAGCCACTAATGCTAATGCTACTGCTCTGTAAATCTAAGCTTACTGTAAGTAAATGGAAGCGCTTTACTTACCTAAATAAACAGTTTTCAGGACAGAAATCTGTGTAGATTAACATAATTACTTGACTTAATTAATCCGAAATGTTTAGGAATTACAGTTTGTTTAAATAATTTAGCTTAGCATTTGACCTGCTGAATTAGAAGAAAAACAGGGCTACACCCCTGTTCCGACTAATCCAGAGCGCCTTATGTATGAATCTAGACCAGAAAATATATATGTTTATTGATAGTGCGCCTTATACTACTTTATATACTTATAATACGGTATATAAAGTTATTTACCACTTTATTGTGTTAAGTCCAGCACTTTTTCAACTTTACCAATTTTAATTATTAGGTACTCATTATTTTTATTTATGCATATTAAACTTTCAATCCCCTCCTTCCTCAAAATAACATTCAGACTCATATTCCTGTCATTAAACACGAATGCCTTTCAGACATGAGCTTTTTTTAACGCTAATAGCAACAACTGCGCACAAACATCAAAGCACTCCATTTGGGAACGCAGGAGATAATGGACAAGATGACGCAATTCCCTGAAATGAGCCACAAGAAGAGTTTCAGCTCCAGATAAGATGAAATTATGAGGCTCGACAGATAATGTTTCAAAGATCAAAGCAGTAACAAACAGGGAGAGGAGTAACGTCTGATTATACTGTAATCAGATCACAGCAGATTCAGGGTCACGGCTCTACAGGAGAAGGTATCTGTGTCTGACCGATATGATGATGCTAAAGCAGCAGACAGACTAAAGTTTCATTTAAAAAGTTTCATGGAAAACATTATCTAGAGCCATGGTTCTCGAGGGGAGGTCTGAGACGAATAGGCAAGAGGTCTGCAAATATTAATTTGAGCAATACAAACCCTTACTAATAAAAAAAAAAAAAAAGAGAGATGTGGCAGCATTTCTTTTTCAGCATTTTTCTTTAACCCTCCTGTAGAGCTGGGCGATATGGCACAAAATAAAAATATTCGATGTTTTTTTTTATCCGATTTTAGATTTTAATCGATTTTTTCCCCCTACTAAAAAGAAAATCAAACTACAGACGATAAAGAAATGGTTAAAAACAAGTTTTAATTTTTTGTTTTCATTTAAATTTTCTCTTTGTGGTTAAAGTGCAACCAGAAACAACCAATTGTAATATAATTACAAAATCGATAAATCACCCAGCTCTACACTCCTGTTATGTTATGGGTGAAAAAAAAAAAAAAAAATGAAAATATTTTTTCAGTATGAAACTTCTTCTGCTTGCATTAATTAGTGTAATCAACATTATATTAAAACGGTTTATCTCTTATATTTGCAAACACCCCTGCAAAAACAAAAACTTAAACAAAATTACAATGTTATGTTTCAATGTTATGTAGAACTAATGTGTTTTATATAGGTCTTTCAAAAGTAATAAAATAGTGAAAAAGTATGAACATGTATTTTTATGGAACATTATTGAATTATTCTAATTGAAGCATTACCTGTTAGAGGTAAGGAACATCACTGCACTAAATATTGATAGAATAATTAGCAATGGAGTTAGTAAAAAAATTTTTTTACAATGCTTGTTAGGATTTTTTTTGGTTTCTTTTGGATGGTAAACATGCACCAGGTCAATATGACCTGGGAGCAGCATTGCTGTTCCGGAAAATTAACATAATTATTTTTTTTTATTAATCAAATATTAATTGGATAAAAGGGTGAAAAATCTAAATTGTATTTCTAGCATTTTATTTAATAAACCAAACTGTCTTTGTACTAATGCTGTAACTGCATAGCTGCATTTTTCTTTTACTCTGAATGTAACTGTCGTCGCAGTGAAATGGAAAACTAGCTAAAAGCAGGTGAGATGAAATGTACAAAATGTGAAACATTTTGTTTAACTACTCTAGCAGGCTCTGGCTAAAACTATGGCTTGTTTTGGGACTGCTGGTAGAACTAACACAATAAAGGAAAAGGTTGGAAGAGACAACCATTGACTATCAGTAAATTTTGCATTTCATTTGTAAATCAAGGGAGCAGAGTCTGGAGGAAGAGTGGAGAGACACACAGTCCAAACTGCTTGAGGTCTAGTGTGAAGTTTCCACCAATCAGTGATGGTCTGGAGAGACATGTCATCTGCTGGTGTTGATCCACTGTGTTTTATTATCAAGTCTAAAGTCAGTGCAGTTTTGTTTTCCCACAAAATCTTACAGCCCTTCATGCTTCCCTCTGCTGAGAGCTTTTATGGAGATACGGATTTCATTTTCCAGCAGGACTTGGCACACTGCCCACACTGCCTAAAGTACCAATTGGTTTTATATAATATTCTAAGTTTCTGAAACACTGATTTTTGGGTTTAGATATTAAACACAGTTACCTGCTCGAGGGAGATTATGTGGTAAGGGAACCCAGTCTTCCTGAAGATGGTCTCCAACCGAGCGACAGTCTCCTCCCTCTCCTCAGGATCCTGACCACACACACCCCCCTCTGTACACATTACCAAACAAACTGGATTCAGGATCACTTTACTGACTGTGTACATCTGCTTTTATCCATTATTAATTCAGTAGGAACTGATGTTACTATATACAGTGCTAGTCAAAAGTTGGAAATTCAATGCTCATTCAATGTTTTTCTTTAATACTTTTTTTTTATTATTTATTTTCCACATTGTAGATTAATATTAAATTGAGGGACACATACGGAATTGTAGTAAACTGTAGTAAACAGTAAAAAAGTGTTTGTCCTCCAGAATCCTGCTCTAAACCTGATGACCTCAAAGATAAATGTGCTACTTTGTGTTTCTGTATAGCTTTAATATAGTCTTCTATATTAATTTGACAATGTAAAAAAAAAAGTAGAAACACATTAAATGAGTTGAATGTTGTGCTGTGATTAGGTCTGGGTGATCTGACTAAAAAATAAAATATTTCTAAATATGCTTGAAATTAATTGAAATATATGATACTTTACAATATGAAAATCTTAATGATGTATAACGTTAAATTATCAGTATTCATTTATAGCACCAAACATAGCAAGCTGTATAGTTAAATAGTGCAAATAGTGCCTGTCTGTATAATACAATTTTTACTAATAAACATAAGACTTAGTGTCTAAACAGGATGATGTTTGAGACTTAGTACTTAGTACTGTGTTCAGAGTCATACTTAAGGAAACTAAAGGAATTAAACTGCACAAAGATAGTAACCTGTATAGCAGGTGAAATATTACAGTACTATTATTCCCTATTTCATATATAAAAAACATTTATTTTTTAATATTTAAACATTTGCAATATCTTAAACATTTACAAATACCTTAACAATATTCCTAGCTGTGAATAGATGGCCATCATTGCTCGTCACTGATCACAAAAAAGACTGGAATATAATTACCATCTATGTAGATAATGGCAGGTATGAATCTCAACTTCTTGGGTGCATCTCGACCTAAACCCTACAATAAAAAAAAAATAATAATAAATAAATAAATTAAAAAATTGAGTAAGAGCCAAACCAGAAGGAAACAGTCTAGCTTACACACTGTGCAGGCGCGTTGTAGGTCATTGCAATCTTACACCCTGTGATCATTTTTTTTTTTTTTTAGGCCTTCCACATGTGTCGTTTAAATACAGACAGTGCTTGTGAATATATCAACACCAATTAGCTTGTTGGTCTGGAAATTTTTGGTGTGTTTAGGTACATTTCTGGTGTATTGCTATCTTGGCAACAGAAAACACAGGTGCACTACTGACTGAATACAGCCTACACAGTCATCAACACTCAGACGTTCATTACTCTCTTGGCATGTGTCCTGCTTGTTACACACACATGGATTCACAGCAGAGCACAAACCCAACTTTACGTCAAGAGTAAACAGAATACAGAATAAAATAACACTGCTGTTTCTGTAAATGTTCCTGTAAAAAAGCTGCTTGCACACCTTCACAGCATAAACGAGCAGGTCAGTTTCCTCTGCTGAGAAGCGCAGAAGCACTGCACTGTTAAAATAGCAATCTGCCAAAGTCAGAGCACACCTGGCTCTTAAAGGGAATGGCAAGTGACACACTGATTGGTTTATTTCACGTTATGCCAAAAACACACCCATGATTAATTAAGAGAATTAGTACATGCTTTTTGCAAATTCCGAGGGTGTTGCCAATAGAATAGAACTATCTAGAGCAGATTAACAAACATGAACCTATAAAGGGCTATAAAGGGGTATAAATCCCTCCAGCATGGAGCAGTGGATCTGTGCTATTTTGGTTGGGATGAGTTTAGGACTTTCAGAATCCTGACCTGAGTAATGCTAGTGTTGCTAAAAACAATCAAATCCTCACAGCAATATACTTCCAAAATCAAGTAGAAAGTCTTCTTTAGACAGTAGATACAGTTACTCCAACAAAAGCAGCATAAACTATTTTGATACCCTTGATTTCAATGATTAAACAGGTTTCCCAATACTTTTGTCCATGTAGTGTACTTATTCTTATTTATTAATTCGATTTTTTTTTTGTCACAGAAATCTGAGAAAATTGATTGTATTATACTGTATTACAATATTTAAATAATTATTTACAGTACTCAATATTAATCATCATATTTTCACATGCAGACACATTCTGATTCTTAAAAACACAAGTTATTTGCTTATAATACTACGGTCACTTTTTTTATTGTAAATGTGCTAATCCAATTTAACACAACTAATTACTAGTGGTGTCAATTGATTAAATAAATTAATTAGATTAATCACAACAGAATTTGGTGATTAATCGTGATAAATCACACTTCATCTACTTAAAACTAAGCTTTTAATTATGGGTATTTAGATATACCCTAATAAAAAAAAAAAAAAAATATATATATATATATATATATATATATATATATATATATATATATAAGAAAAAACTTTGGACAGTTTTCACCCAGAGATCTCCTACCTCCTGAACCTGTGCCAGCATGGAGCTGGATGCCGCCCCGCCAGAAACCGTCAACAGAACCTGCAGTAAAACACCCAGAGCTTCAGTGAGTCGAGTCAGAACACAGCAGTTATTAGTTTATATCTCAGTTAAATCTGTAATATTCACGCCTGCCTTCTCTCCAGGGAAGATGACCCGGTTCTTCCCCAGCATGGCCCGGAACTTGTGGACGAAGTACTCCTTAAAGCAGCTCCTGAATCAGAGACCAGAGGTCAGACTGTAGATCAGACAGTCCTGATATCAGACTGTTGTTTGATATAGGGCTGGGCAATACGGTAAAAATATTGTATCTTGATATTGAAAGAAGTTTTAATGATGGACAAAATTTAGAATTATATTTTTACACACAAACCAAATGCATTAGTAGCAGCAGATTATTGAAAATTATTGAAATTAATTATTGTATTTATTATTTTATTTTATTCAAAATAAAATGAACTTCATCTAATTGAACAAGATTAATTACTAGTGGTGTAAATTAATTAAACAAATGAACAAATAATCACAACAGAATTCTGTGATTAATTGGAATTTTACTTTTAAATGTAAATAAAAGGATCAGTGTTAGATTGGAAAAATGTATTTACATTATTGGTGCAAATTGTTCTTTCACTTTTTTGCAAAAAGTGTATTAATCACAACATTATTCCATAATTTAGACTTTTTAGACGAGTCTTTTACTTTAACTGTATAATAATATTTAATGTATTATAATATAACAATAATTACATAATATAAGTAAATGTGTCTGTTTGTGTGTGCAACCTTTAGAAAAGATAAAAAATGATCTACCTTCTGAACTTAGCATAAAAACAATGCATCAACAGGCTATGTAAACTTTTGTCACCATTCATTAACCATAAAAAAAATTGCATTAAAGTTATCAGATTCATCACATGTAAACTTTGACCTCACTACTAATTACACTTTCTGTAATTAAATGTTCTGTTAGTCCATGTGTTTTTAACCACTGATAAATTTCACAATGTACAACATCTTTTTATTCAATGTTTTTATTTTGTATTTTTCCCTACATCTTAAATGAGTACTGAAGTCATCCAGACTATGAAGGAACACATAAAAGATCATGTAGTAACTTAAAAGTGTTAAACAATCTAAAATACTCTGTGAAGCAGCTGAGGTGTTGTTAACTTGCGGTTTCTGAGGATGGTAACTCCGATAAACTTATCCTGTACAACAGAGGAAACACTTGCTCTTCCTTTCCTGGGGTGGTCCTGATAAGGGCCAGTTTCATCCTAATGTTTTTAATGGTCTTTGCGACTACACTTTAAGTAGTTGTTGCTTCTCATAATATGGATTAGAACATTACTCAAATATTCTCTATTTACTGTATATACCTGTAACTCCACCTCTTCACTACCAGTGATGGGAGTAACGGCGTTGAAATAAACGTTACTAACGCCGTTATTTTTTTTTTTTTAGTAACGAGTAATCTAACAAATTATTTTGACTGTAACTATAACGTTGTTAACATTTCCGACACCCCGTTACTGCACGTTACTTTAGCAGCTGAATGACCTTTTTTTTACTTGGCGCATACAGACAAAGGGCCCTATCGTACACCCCGCGCAAGGCATGTAGCGTGGCGCGTTGCCATCGTACACCCAGTCAACAGTCTATTTTTACGCCTTGCACGCGTTGGACTTTTGGAATATATAAACGCTGATGGGCGTGGTGGTCTGGAAATGATGTGTGTTTAGGTAAATTTCTGGCGTGTTTCTATCTTGGTGGCGGAAAAAACTTTGCACGATTGATCACCCTGCGCTAGAAAATACCCCATACCATCACAGAAAAATAAAGCTCACCCACAGCCTTCAGCAATCAACTATAAAAATAAAATATACTTAAAAATCTGTACAGTAACTATAAATTATTATTAGTTATATTTATTTCTGTCAGTTATAAGGATTTATATTTATGTTTAGTACACAGACTAAATAACTAACTTAATATAGCAGACAGGCATTCTGCTGTTTAAGAATTTCAACAGATGCTTATTCTCACTTAAATGAGTTTTTGAAATGGAAAATTAAAAGAGAAAATAACTTTGACTAAACATAAATTTATTTTAGTTAACTTTGCTATAATTTAACTGAATTTCATTTTTATATCTGAGGAATAAAGCACATTGTCAGTGTGTGGTGCTGCCCGTCAATTATATAAAACTTAAAACATTTGAAATACACAGAAATAAAAAGCTATATGTTAGCATTCATTTCTTATCACCAGGGCAAATTTATTAAAATATTAAATATATTAATTCATTAATTAAAATCTCGTCCAGGCTCTAAAATGTCGCAGGCACGCAAAGTAGTGCTTGGCGCAGCGCGTGCGGCATTGCGCACAGAATAACATCTCTCTTCTAAAAAAAAAAAATAAACGTTTTAATCAATAAGTTCGGACAAGTGTAGTTGAATTCATGTTATTAAACACACTAAAGCCAACAAATGTACTGATAATTTATCAAGAGAAATCAGACAAAATCTCTCTCTCTCTCTCTCTAATTCCAGGTGACTCTACCTCATAAAGCTGACAGAGAAAATCCAGCCAAGATGTGCAAAGCTGTCATCTAAACAAGAGGTGCTACTTTGAAGAATCTAAAATATAAAACATATTCTTTTTTTTTTTTAACACTATTTTTGTTTTGTAAATACTTTTATAATTTTCCTTATAGCCTGGGTGACTTAACTATTAATCTACTGTGCAGAACATTTTAAAATAATGAAAAAAAAAAACAGTAAACTAAAGGTGTGTCCAACGTTTTGACTGGTACTTTACTCAAAGATGTGCATCATTACAATATAAAATTTATCATGATACAATAAAATACTGTCATGTTGCCCAGCTCTGGTTTAAAAGCAGTGAGAAAAGCTTGGATAATTAACTCCAGCATGCAGAAGCTGATTGGTTAGCACTGACCTGCAGAAGGCATCGCCCACTCGGATGATCAACACAGCCGTGTTCTCCTTACACTTCACACACGTCTTACACACCCTGCAAATATGTGTGTAAAAGGAAGATGAGACATATTTACACTAAGGATATATACAGTAACTCCATGTGAAACCAATTCTATTATTTGTTTATAGAGCATAGTTTTAAAAACAGTGCTGAAGGATTTATAGTATAGGGTTGGATTATAGACCAGTACTGTAATACTTCACATAATTCACAATATATACCTGTTTTTGGTTAGTGATGTATTAACATATGTATGAGCACTTTATCCATGGTATAATGTCTTTATTAATGCCTTAACAACATTAAAAAAACATATTTAGTTAATGTTTACAGTCACATAAATACTGTCAACATCAATATATTGTGACTTTTGTGTCACAGCCTAGTTGTTAACATGACTGGTCCTGGTGTAGGTGATACAAAACCTCTTTTTTCTGCAGTAAAATACGTTATTTACATTCTGAAAATGTAAGGACTTTGAAATCTCCTACAGGACACTTGGAGAAGCTGCCTGTTGTCTCTCTACTTTACCTAATAATTGTAGATCAGTAACAGAGAATCAAACCAAATTCTGCATGTTTGAAAATAGACGTAAAAACTAAACAAACATAACGAAAACTAAAGGTTTGGAGGACATGAACCGTTTGATTTGTTTTCAGGAAAATATTGATTTTAAAATTAAGTTCAGGAAAGAGCCAATAAAACCGGAGAGAGTGCGCATTTCTAGCGCAGAAAAACGGGACAAAAGAGTCTAAAAGTGGAGAGGGTGCGCATTTCTAGCGCAGAAAAATGGGCCAAAGAGTCTAAAAGCGGAGAGAGTGCGCATTTCTAGCGCAGAAAAACGGGGCAAAACAGTCTAAAAGGGGAGACGGTGCGCATATCTAGCGCAGAAAAACGAGGCAAATAGTCTAAAAGTGGAGAGTGTGCGCAATTCTAGCGCAGAAAAACAGGGCAAAGAGTCTAAAAGCGGAGAGGGTGCGCATTTCTAGCGCAGAAAAATGGGCCAAAGAGTCTAAAAGTTTAATATTAAGAGACATAACCTTAAACATCAATTTGAAAAATCTTAGTTTACACAACACTGTCAAAGATAAAGATAGTAAGTCAAGTAAAATGGTGTGTAAATGAAATAATCAGGAAAAAAAAGTATTATTTAAAGTGGTATATTTCATTATTTGTTTAATTACAGAGTGTGGCCCGTGACTTCAAATATATTTCTGCCTCTGGCCTCCAACAAAAAAAGTTTGGGCACCCCTGGTTTAGGATTTAGTGGTGTAATGTCAGTCAGACAACTGACAAAAATCATTGGCCTGAGTTAAATGTCATGCGCAATGGATGCAGGCTCTAAAAGGGTTAAAAAAAAACCTCTAACTTCTACTCAAGTCATTTTTTGAATACTCAAATCTATAGTACTTTATACATGTCTCATAAAGACTTTACACTGTATTAAAGTGTCATATCTTCAGTGCGGTCCCATGAAAAGATATAATAATATAAAAAGTTAGTTTAATAATAATAATAATCATCAGAGTGCTGAACTCACGCCGGTACAGATATGCTCTGTAAACAGCCGCTGTTTTCTTCATCCACCTCACACATGACTGCACTGATTATCCGCTCTTTAATAAAGGATATAAATTAATAATCTGTTTGTTTAATATTAAAATAAGCTTTAAAACGAGAACTGCTCTCCGCTCCGCTGCTGAGCTCAGTCTCACAGCGCGGCCATGCTGGATACTGTCGCAGACTGATGACGCGCACAGCTGATCCTCACCGGCTCCGGGTTTCTTTACGTGTTTCAGGCATTTTTATTCAATTTAAAGCTATTTAAATTAATTTTAATGCGAAAAATAAAGTTTTACTAACATTATAAACCCTTTACGGCACGCTGACATAATATTAACATTTATATTACAGTTTGTATGTGTAATCAGAGCTGCTTTTTATAGCGAGACTGCCCACTTCCTACCCATCTTTTTTATTTATTTATTTATTTATTTATTTAAAAAAGTAACTTTACTCTATTATTATGATTTTTTTTTCATACCAAAAATGTTTTTATTTTAAGCAAGAATTGCGTTATATTTAAGATAATTCGCCATCTGAAGACAAACATTATTTTTTAGAAATGTAACTTTACTTTCAGAAAATTATTATTCATAATCTTTTCATACCAAAACATGTATTTTCACTTCCAAATGATGGTCCAAAAATGCTAATGACGGGAAGACTGTAATCTTACGTATTTTGCAAATGTTAATGAAAAATATGATTTTTTGCTTTCTTTGAATACATAGCACTCATGGTAAAGCTGGTATAACATTGTCAGCTGATTGTACAGAAAATTAAACATTATTTTCAATTGTTTTAATGTATTTAGCAACACGCAATACAAAATAAAATACAAAGATATATATTCTGGTAGAGGATGTTATAACTGATAATTACAGACGAGGGGTTTCATACACAAACATACAGAAGTGAGGATCATCTTCCTCCCGATCGCCTATTTCTTTATCAGAAAACCAGTATCAACCGCTAGAGATAGCCCGCGAGGGAGACCAAAATGAATGGGAGTGAATGGAGCTAAACGGTTAAAAACACAAATTAAAAATACTAACTAACTACTTCTCCAATATGTTTATTTAATTTTAGGAAGGACTAAAGTGTTAATCGAAAAATGCAAACAAAACCTATCTTTATATTTTCATTTTCTTCGGTAAACAGATGTTATGCCCTAAATGCCCTATGCATTAATGACTGTTTGCTGAAGCTTGTTGAGGGTTAAAAGAGCCTGTTTAATGTATAAAAGGCTTATAATTGGAGTTTAAAAGCTTTAGAAATTATGTATTTCTTGTATTGTTCTGTGTTGAGGAAATTTATATTTTTTGTAGTATAAAAAAACATTTATAAACAATGATTTTACATTATTATTAATGCTCCATATAAATACATTCATTTTGGACTCACTCTAAAGCGCCCTCTAGTGTCAGGTGACAAATATGAAGAAATGTAAAAGCGTGTGTACATACACTACCGGTCAAAAGTTTTAGAACACCATTTTGCCAGCCAATTAGAATTAGTATAAGTATATTGTAAAAGTATATTGTAAAAAAAAGAGCTTACAGCTGGTAATTAGCAATAGAAACAAACTGAGCTTTGGAAATGAATTTAATTAAACCACCACCTTCAGCTCACATTTGAAAAAGTATAAAAAATGGGAGGAGTAGTTGGGTGGGTGTATGGGTTTAGCACTGGGTGATGTATGAGTTTAGAGGCGGGGCAGGATAGAGGTAAGACGCAGATGATTGGATGGCAACAGGGGGGTGGTATCATTGATTGACTGATCTGCATATTGTGATGTGTCTGCGTACCAAAGTACACAAATATATTATCCTCGCCTATAACACAGTTGAACCTGTAAATATATGTTCTTTACTTCTACTAAACTACTAAACAATAGGGGTGTTCTAAAACTTTTGACCGGTAGTGTAAAACAAAACAAAAAAACTTTAAAAAAATCTAAAAAGTGTTATTGTATGTATAGTTTTAGTAATTAATTAACCAGAGGTCTTTTAATGTCTCTGTTATGAATTTAATTTATTTATTATTTTTTTTATATTTATATATTTTATTATATTTTTATTTACTGTGTGTCTCTCTTTGTTTTGTTTTGGTTTTTTTTAAGATGAACTTAAAAGTACCTTTTGTTGGTTTACTGTCTAAATAAAAAAAAAAAAAAAAAAAAAAAATATATATATATATATATATATATATATAAAAGGAAAAATATCGACTGCGAATCTATTGTCTGCGATTTTGACGCAAAGGATTATGGGGTTTGTAGTCTTTAAGCGCAGGTTCGCTGTTATTAGCGAAGGGATGGAAAACTACATTTCCCAGCGTGCCGTGCGCGCGAAGCAGCTCCGAGGCGTTTGGTTAAAGCTCCGTTGTAATGTTTACCTCTCGGATATAACGGCGTGTGCGGCTGGTGGTGCGCTGCTGGGGGGCAGATGCGATATTTAGCGCCCCCTGAGCCCCTGATTCAGCCCTTGTTTTCGCGGGAAGGACTGTTTACAGCTGTTAATTCGGGGACAGGAGGAGAAACTGGGCCGAGTGCATGATGGCGATGTTCCGCAGCTTCGTCTCGGCCGCTCAGCTCAGGCAGCAGCAGCCGGGGCAGCAGCCGGGGCAGCAGAGCGGGGCGGCCGGAGGGGACAGCCTGGAGAGCCAGTTCTCCTGCCCCATCTGCCTGGAGGTCTACCATAAGCCCGTCAGCATCGCGAGCTGCGCCCATACGTGAGTACCCTGAGTGTGTGTGTCTGAGTGTGTGTCTGTTAGAGTGGCCCTGCTTTGTTTAGACCCATACAGCATCATGCATTTAGTGGAAAACATCTAAAATATGCGTATGCATGAGTATGCACATACCTCTTTCTCTGTATAGAGCTTTTTTTATTGTAAAAAAAAACATACAGAGTAGCTGACATACAAATACGTATCATGCATTTTATAAAATGCTATAAAAATATGTTAATGCATGAGTATACACACACCAATAACCATGTATTGAGAAGCTTTCTTAGTTAAAACCCATACAAGATAGCTGACATACAAATATGCATCATGCATTTTGTAAAATTCTACTAAAATATGTGTATGCATGAGTATACACACACATCTCACCCTGTATAGAGGATTTGCTTTGTGTAAAAAAAAAAATAATAAAAAAAAAACATACAGAATAGCCAACATACAGATATGCATCATGCATTTTGTAAAATACTATTAAAATATGAATACATAAGCTTTCCTGGCATCCCTGTATAGTGGGGCCTGCTTTGTTTAGACCCGTGCAGCATCATGCATTTAGTACAGAACAGCTAAAATCAGTGTATGCATGAGTTTACACACACCTCTCTCCTTTATTTAGAGGATTTTTCTTTGTGGGGAAAAAAACATACAGAAACATGCAGGATAGCTGACATACAAATATCCATCATGCATGTTGTAAAATACTATTAAAATCAGTGTATGCATGACTATGCACTAATGCATGGTACATATAAGACCTTACAAAAGCATATGCATTTTGTAACATGCCGTATAATTAAATGTGAGTATGAGTATGCACACACACTGCCACCCCTGTGTAAAGGATTTGGGGTGGTTGGGGTGGCGTAAGCTTTAGTATCCCTCCTCCCCTATGCCAGCTTGCTTTGTGTGAATCAGTGCAGAATATCTGGTCCTACAGACATTTGTGCATTTTGTAAAATATTCATGTAGCTACTACAATTATAAAAAAAAAATCTTCTTGAGCATGCACACAGTGGCATCTCTGTATAGATGAGCTTTGGTACCCCATGCAAGCCTGCTTTGTTTACACCCATGCAGAATAGCTGACATCCAAAAATGCATGATGCATTCTTGAAAATACTGGTAAAATATGTGACTGCACGACTATACCTGTATATGTTGTACATGGGGCCTGCTTTCTGCATGCATAGACTTGCATCTCTGTAATAAAAAAAAAGAAACAGTGCTGGGTTGGTGTTGTTTACTAAGCAGCCATCACTAGAAAACCACATACGCCTGATTCAGTCTGATTCCGTGCAAATGCAGGTTTTACCTTTTGTAGATTAGACTAGAATAATAAAAAAATCCCCCTATAAGACCCCTGTACTGATTCTTTAATCTGTGATGTGATGAAGTTTGCGTGTGTGTATGTGTGAAGCCGAGTGGTGTGTAGAGCTGCTGCTGCTGCTGCTGCTTCCTTTGTGCCGGTGTTGTTGCCTACAGGCTGGTACAGCACTGCTGCTCCTTTGTTACTGTAGTCTATCTGTCTGCCTGTCAGCAGGCCGCTTTAGAGGCTCGGGAAGTGGAGCGCTGTTCGGCAGGCAGGCCGCTGACCTTTAAAGGTGTTTTTCAGCTGGTTTGTTTTGGTTGGTAAAGGAAGGGTGGGATTAGGGTTGTGGGAAATGTGAGCCGATGCTGATATCTGCTGTTTTTCATGTAGTTATAATATCAGTGAGGGGTGATTTATAAATATTTATGAATGTCAGCGTTGGGAGTAAATCCACCTGAATCAGCATTACAGAGAAATGTTCCATTACTACTGAATTTCAAAGCATTAAAATGTCATTTTCAAGAAATTTGTATATTATGTAGATGTATTGCACACAGTGATCTTTTTAAGCGTTTATTTCCTTTATTGTTAATGATTATGGCTTACAGCCAATAAAAAAAAAAACCCTCAAAAATCTGTGTCTCAGAAAATTAGAATATAATATAAGACCAATTGGTATTTTGGCAGTGTGGGCAGTGTGCCAAGTCCTGCTGGAAAATGAAAACCACATCTTCATAAAAGTTGTCAGTAGCAGAGGGAAGCATGAAGTGCTGTAAGATTTTAGGGAAAACAAAAGTGCGCTGACTTTAGACTTGATAATAAAACACAGTGGATCAACACCAGCAGATATCAGACATGTCTCTCCAAACCATCACTGATTGGTGGAAACTTCACACTAGACCTCGAGCAGTTTGGACTGTGTCTCTCTCCACTCTTCCTCCAGACTCTGCTCCCTTGATTTTTTTCCGAATGAAATGCAAAATTTACAGATGATAAGTAATTAGTAAAATAGTTTAAAGGTATTAACAGTTGTGTATTAGAATTGGATTAGGACTGAAAAAATGTGGATCAGCCCATCACTATTTGTAATTCTGTACTGTATAACTGTGTTTTATTGTTTTTTTCTCCTTGATTCTGAGATCAGCAAACTTTACTCTATAGACTACTTATCTGTAGTAAATGTGAGAAGCAGAAATATATATAGTGTGTGTATTGATAAACAGATAGAGAGATTGTGTGGTGACTGTTGCTCAAGAGGAAGTGGCTCGCACTGTCTGTCTGTCTGTCTGACTCTGTCTGTCTGTCTAAACAGCTGACCTGTTTTTTTTAAATCATAGTCATTTACATTTTATAATAGTATTAACTTTTTTTAGCAATATCTTTAATTTTGCCTCAAAATATCACCCCTAATGGCTTCAAAATGTTATCTTGTCAACATATCTTGCTGGGCAAGGAAATATTATCTTGTGGCCTCAGGACAGGTCATCTCGTGATATCTCGGCACACAATATCTTGTAATATCTCTGTGCATGATATCTCGTGATATCTCATCTTGGAATATCTTGGGACGTGATATCTCGTGATATCTCGGTACCCATTATCTTGTGATATCTTGGCACACGTTATCTTGTGTCTCTCTGCACGCTTTGTCTTGTCATATCTCGGGATGTGTTGCCTCGTTGACTTGGGATGTCGTGGCCTCGGGATGCGTTATCTTATTATCTCATGGCCTCATATAGGTTGAGATTTCAAAGGAAATTGTAAGATTTATTATTATGGGCTCAGAATTATTATCTCATGGGCTCCAGATATGTTATCCTGTGTTCTAAAAAAGCGTTACTTTGTAACCTCCAGACATATAAGTTTGCCCATGATTTTATTAAAAACAACTATTATGTCAACTTCTAATTATGATATCATGAAAGTCTGATTCTGTGATATTTGATGCATCACAAGACAATTCTCTCTGATACTTTGCAGCATCTGTATTACTGAAGAGGATAAAATACCCTTAAATAATCAAATAGCAAATTAGTTTCACAGGATTTAACTGCCAATACTCTTCACAGCAGGTTTCCCCTGTTCATTTGATTATAGCGCCATCATGTGGAGTAATGTCACTGTAGTAAATGCCTATGTTTCAATAAAAGTATCAATAGTTTACCCCACATTGATAATGTGTTGAGAAAAAAAATGATAAGAGAAATCCCAATATAGATTTTTTTTTAGTTAGTTATTTGTCCCATCCCCAGTCAACAAACACTACTTTATATGTTCTAACTATGGTGTGTGTAGATATGCATTAGATGCATTACACCATTTCTGTGGAAGTAAACATACAGTAACACAGAGTGTGTAAAGAAGTGATGTATGTTAGTTGTGTAATGTACGTTGTGTTGTGGTTTTCATGGTGTAGTGTTTATGACCGCCTCCACATCCAGTTCCTCCTCTGAGCTCCTGGAGTTCTGCTTCTGTGACCAATCACATCTCCAACTTCCTCCTTCCAGCGCTTTCGTTCTGCTTCTGGCTGTGAGGAGGTGAAGTCTCACTGTGTGGGGAGTGTGGTGGGGAGTGTGTGTGTTTTGGGGGGAGGTGTTGGACCTCCTGAAGAAGAGCAGAAGACGAGACTGTGTCGATCACTATCACTCGCTTCCGTGTTAACAGGCTGGAAGTGCCCTGCCAGGGAAATAAAGGCGTGTAATGTGGGCGCTCGGCCCTGGGGGGGGCGCCGTGAATGGTGTTGTTTTGTTTGTGGCGGTAGTGTTGGGTTTTGTCTTAATTTGCTTCAGATGTGACATCCCATGTGTGGGTTGAGGGTCGTTTCCTAGAAAGACAGTGTGAATCTAGCTGAGGAAGAAATCTCAAAAAAATGCTCCCTCCCATCCAGTTAAACACACACTGAAACCCATGGCAACATCCTGGGGTACCAGAGCAAGAGCAACCACCCAGCAACCTCAGAACAACCACCTCCGACCCAGTGGAACGTTTTGCACCGGTTGCACTGGTGTGCCTAACTTTTTTTTTTTTTTTTTTGCCTGTTAAAAGCTTCATGAGGTACATCAGAAATCACACTTATTACGCTCTTATTTACCTTTTAAAAGTACATTTAAATGCCTGATTATAGGGCTGATTAATGTTGTTTTGCTGCTTTTCTCGGGTTTTTAAGTGGTCAGCTGACTCAGCTCTGGGTTGGTCTGCATCCCTGATGTGAGACAGCGCACGGGTGGGGGCGGGTCCTGCATTGCTTAATATTGAAATATATATCGTTGAAAAAACACATTGCAATGTCAAATTTTCCAATGTCCTGCAGCCCTAATCTGCACTCTACACATTTTTTTCGTAGGTTTGAAGGTGCGTTAGGCCAGTGCCAGTTTGACTAAGCTATGTTGGAGAAAGCTTTCTAAAAACGTACACCATATTCTCACTGTTTACGACGGTATGGTCTGCCATCTCATCTACAAGCTTGTTTTTTGGCTTGTTTCTGGTTGCACTTTAAGTGAAACCAAAATAAAAATAAACCCAGTTTTGAACCATGACAATCAGATGTTTTTTAGGCCCAGCTCTACTCACCCCTAATACACAGTGCATCATAACCTGGAATTCCTAGGTCTTTCCTTATGCTTCCATTTTTACCTGCAGCAGATAGTAACACTCGTCAGGAGCAGCTCGGCTGAAGGATCCGTGGCTAAATCTCTGCGGCTCGGCCCGGCCTCGGTCTGCTCCCCCAGGCCTTTTCTATATATAGCCTGTCCTGTACACAGCTGTCCCCGAGTGACACCAGCGAAGGCCCGGCGTTTTGTTTACCGAGCGCTGGCGGATGTGTGTTTTTATCACCAGAGAATACGAGAAAGAGGCTCACGCTGAGGACTGACTGCACGTCTCATTAAAAACCCGGCTATAATGAGCTTATTATGAAGCTCCATCCCTGATGTGAGCTCCTGTAATGAGTGTATCGGCCGGCCTGAGATTGATGTGTGCACGTGTGTGTGTGTTTGTGTGTGTGTGTGTGTGTGTGTGTGTGTGTGTGTGTGTGTGTGTGTGTGTGTGTGTGTGTGTAAATGTGAGGGAGATGTTGCATGTCATGCATTTTTAACCTTGGCAGTGGTGAAAAGCCCATGTTTGATGTGAGGGTCTTCTAGCCGTGGGCCTCATCTCCTCCCATTGGCTGTGTTGTAGAGGTGTCGGGCAGGTTTTTGACTGAGGGGGGGGGGGACTCAGAGAAGACCGATCAAAGAGTGGGACATCTTTCAGAGCTGGTCCAGGAAGCAGTTCACTAGCTCTGTGGCTAGACCTGCGATTTAAAATAGTGATGGCTGGACACAGGAATGCAGTGCCGTGGTGCTCAAAATCCTTTAGAGTTGTCTATATTTCTGTATAAATTTTACTAGGGGTGAAACATTTACTCAAGCAATTCGAGTTACTCAATTTAAAAAATGTATCAATTCATTTTCTGTGCCTCGAGGAATCATTTAATTAATTTTAAAACGCAGAGCACAGAATTTAGCGCTGACTTTTTGTGTGAAGCAGCGCGCTTAGCATTACGTCACCGAGGCACAGGAAGCAGGAAGTGGTGGAGGCAGAGGTTTTTGGAGCGGTGAGCAGGTAAATTTAACTTATAACAAATCAATGTGTTACGGAGTGACCCAGGGAGGGAGACGAGGAGATGGACGTAAGTGCAGGTAAGAAAGAATTTAAGAAATAAATAACAAAGAAACAAGGAATGAGTAACACGAAACAAAGAGACACAGATAACCAATACCAAAACAAACCAGAGAACATAAACTAAACCAACTGGAGATAATGATAATAAATAAACAGGCAATATATATATACAAGGGAATAACTAATAACTGAAACGAGAGAAAACAAAACAAAGAAATGAACGAGGGACTGGAAAATAACAAGAGATCAATGAGAAATAAACAAGTAGATAAACAAAGAACAAAGGACAAGGGCTAAGGCTATGAAAACGAGGTCTGAGCTAGAGAACACGAGAAGGACAAAACAACAGAGGTTAGTGCAAAGACCGACGAAGGACAAGTGACAGAGGAGGGCTATTTATAGTAACATGAAACACACCAGAAGTGGAAACACCTGGGGAAGGGGCGGAGCTACAAATGAGACACGTGGTGGAAAACTACTGAGACAGGGGACACAGAGGAGCAGGGGTCACGTGGGAACAACACACAGGTACGAGAACAGACAAAACAGGGCGAGGACGTGACACAATGAGATTAACATTCATGTACCTTAATAACATAACGAGAGTGCTGTGGAGTGCTGATCAATATTAATACTGTCAAATATGTGTGTGTGATTAGTTTATTACAACAGAGACAAGTTCTTCACTTAATACAGGTTTATGTAATCAGTAAACACAGCGCTGTTAGTTTATAAATAAATACATTTTAAAATTAGTTGAGCTAAAGTTACTCTGGCCGGAATGCACAGCCATGAATTTACTGTAATGTACTGTACTGTCATTTAGCTAAGATGCACAACATAAAGCCAATGTTTATGCCTGTATTATTAATTAATGCCCTATATTTAAGAAATCCTAAGTTGAAATAATTTAACTTAATTTATGAAATTATTACTTGTGGTATTTATGTCTATTTTGTGTTTTATTTATTAATATTTTTGTTTGCAATGTGGAAATGTATCTTGTGAATTTAAAAATGAAACCAATTGGTCATTCATTATTAAGAGATTTTTCTTATTTTATGAAATCTCTTATTTTATGTTTTATCCGATTACTCGATTAATCTAATCGATTTTTCAGTAGAGTACTCGATTACTAAAATAATCGATAGCTGCAGCCTTAAATTTAACCTAAAACGCCATCAGATTATAATACAAGCCCTATAAAAATAGGAGAAATTAATTAAAACAATAAATTAAAATATTAAAATTGTCCAATATTGTTGTTTTTATTATATATTACATTTCACAATCAGCTTGGAACTAGGGCTGCATGATATATAATTTAAGCATCATCATCACGATGCACGCATGCGCAATAGTCACATTGCAGGACGTGTTTTGTCACTTAAGGCAATTAAGTCAAACACGTCACGTGGCAATGTTTTGATTCTTGACACAAGCGGTAGATACACAGCGCTGTCTCTGTGTCTGTGTGAGTGACAGACTGCTGCTGCCTGAGAAGTGCGATTGGGAGAGGGAGTGCGAGAGGTTTGGGGGGGCAGATGTAAACATGAGGTAGGTGCATGGCCTCCATCCACATGGTTGGGCACGTGCACCTCAGTTCAGCACAGTTTTACAGCGCAGATATTTCCAGTTACAGCTGAATTCACGCTTTTAATCCCAGAAAATCGCTTTTATTTACCTGCGTTGGCCCCATTCCAAACTTGGCCCCATTCCAAAACATTCCAAATGTTAACTTTTACTATTTTTTTGATAAAACAACTTTTGTTTGTAGGGTAGTCGTCTTGCTGCATGGCCCACACTTTACAGACAGATTACCTGACATTTCCCTTCAGAACTCATTATTAGTGATGGGACGATACACTTTTTTCAGCTCCGATCCGATACCGATATAAAACTGATATAAGATTGCCGATACCGATACAAATACCGATACTTTTAGTTTATTAATAGTACTATGATTAAGGTTAAATAATGAGGCTGAAACAGACCACACAGCCCTTTTAAGAGTATCCACAGGTGCATTTAATGTAAATGCATTCAAAAGTCATTTATTTGACACACTTCATATGCAATTACACAATAGTTTCCTTTCAAATAAAATATTTGAATTTTTATTAAATATAAAAAAAAGTAAAATATTAAATACGTTAAAAATTTAATTCAGGGCATTTTTTCCAACGGTTGTGCAGGAGACTTTTATTTTGACAGGTAGCATAGAGGATTAGCTGCAATAGCTAACGGCTAACTGGTGATGCTAACTGTATTTCCGAGCTAAATTAATCACTGTTTTTTAATAACAGATTGATTTCTTAGTGCTGGTTAGGGTTGGTAGGATCTGTGGTTTGATATTAGATGTGGATTATGGCTGTAGTTCACTTAAGATAGTTATTTATTACATTCACAATGCCGGAATGATTTTGCTAGCTAGGCTAACAGACTGCAGATCTTAATGGAGATGGCTAACGGCTAAGTGGCAATGCTAACTGTATTTCCGAACTAAATTAATGACTGTTTTTTAATAACAGATGGGTGTGTTTGTGCTGGTTAGTGTTTGTAGATGATGTGGTTTTATAGGATATGTGGATTATGAATATAGTTTACTCCAGTCTGTAGTTCATACCTTCACAACACCGGAATGAGGCTGCTGTCAGTTCAGTGCTAGCTAGGCTAACAGACTGCTGGTGTTAATCTGTTTACCTCTCAGACGCTGACTTTACGTGTACCGTTCTGCTGTACAGCGTTTCCAAAGTGAAAACTCTCCAGATAATGGACTTTTTTTGTAGATAAACAGCTAAAGTTACTCAGTCAGCCGCAGACTGAAGCTGCTGGGGGTTCAGGGTAAACTGTTAAACTGGAATCCTGATCAGGGATGCGTTTTGTGTTAACGTTATGGCGGGTTTATTGTTCAGCTCAAGCTTTGGACTGGAATATGGATCGGTAAGTGGATCGGCAGCGCCCGCCCGATATCCGATTAATCAGATTACGTCAGTATCGGCCCCGATACCGATATTGTATCGGATCGGTCCCATCTCTACTCATTATAAATGGTGTCCACAAACATTTGACCATATATTGCATCAGGTGTACCAGTGTTTTTGTCCACAGTGACTCTGACTGCACACAGACCATTACTCTAATGCACTGCTGTTGGAGAGCAGATGATGGAGCATTGGGAAATCTGTTGTAAAGACCAGCACTAATCCTAATCCCGCCGCACCACAGCCTCCATCTGCTCCGCCTGCGGGAGGTAGAGCGGGACAGCAGGAGACAAAACCTCAACCTAAACCTCCTCACCTGCTCTACAGCCTGAGCTCCACTGTAATAAAACAGCACACTGTAACGAATACAGATACTGAGGAACAGTTCATCACCGAGACCTATCTCCTCTTCCCCAAGATGATTATGGTGATAATAACATTGTAATTATTTTAATAGTTAATAATTAGGATCTACTTGGTTCATTGTTCCAAAACCAAGTGCAGAAGAGAGAGGAAACACCTCTTTGTCTCTGCATTGGATAAAAGGTGGAGCGCAGAGGAAGAAGGGTGTAAATTGGTGAAGAACAAAGAGAAAGGATAGAAGGATTGAGAGAAAAGGACAGAGGAAAAGGTGGAGAAGGATTGAACTTGAAGGGCAGTAGACAGGAGAAAAGGTGTAAGAGTAAAGCTGGAAATTGGGGGACAGAAGAGGAAAAATGGAAGGACTGTGATCAGAGGACAGGGGGAAGGATTGAGAGGAGAGGACAGGAGAAAAGGTGGAGAAGGATTGAACTTGAAGGGCAGTAGACAGGAGAAAAGGTGTAAGAGTAAAGCTGGAAATTGGGGGACAGAAGAGGAAAAATGGAAGGACTGTGAGCAGAGGACAGGGGGAAGGATTGAGAGGAGAGGACAGGAGAAAAGGTGGAGAAGGATGGAACTTGAAGGGCAAAAGACAAGAGAAAAGGTGGAAGAGGAAAGATTGAGGGTGGGGGACAGAGGAGAAAGGACGGAAGGATTGTGAGTAGAGGAGGGGGAAGGATTGAGGGAGGAGGATGGAAGGTGAAGTCTGAAGGTTGGAAGAAAAGGTGGAAGAGGAAAGATGGAAGCTGGGGAATAGAAGACGAAGGATGAAAGGATTGAGAGCAGAGGACAGGAGGAAGAATGGAATGAAGTCTGAAGGTTAGGAGAAAAGGTGGTAGAGGAAAGATGGAAGCTGGGGAATAGAAGAAGAAGGATGGAAGGATTGAGAGCGGCGAACAGGAGGAAGAATGGAGTGAAGGTGTCTGAAGGTTAGGAGAAAAGCTGGAAGAGGAAAGATGGAAGGTGGGGGTCAAAAGAGGAAAGATAGAAGGATTGAAAGCAGAGAACAGGAGAAAAGACGGAAGATGAAAGCTGGAAGGTGGAGGACAGGAGAAAGGATAGAGGATAGATGATTACGTTTGTTTAAAGATGAAGTTTGAAGTTGACGTGAGTGTTGGGTGGGTGAATGGTGGAGGGAAGAGGACCGAAAAGGATGAGTGAAATTTAGGACAGAGTAAGAAGGATGAGGATGGATGATGAAAATTGAAACGTGGCATAGAGATAAAGATAGTTGGAGGGTGGAGCATAAAACAGTAAAGTTAAAGGATGGAGAGTGGAGGATAGGATATATATGGTGGAAGACAGAGGAAGGAGGAAGGATGGAATGTGGGAGACTGAGGTAAAAGCGGCTGATGGGACATGGAGGGTAGTTTGGAGGACAGATATAGAAGGATTGAGAGTGTGGTAAGGTAGGGTGGGGTAGGTGGATGTATCAAGGTTGGAGGATTGAGGAATAAGGCTGCTGGATTGAGAATGGAGAAGGAAGGGTTGAGAGAGGAGAACTGAGGTAAAAAGGTGGCGGATGAGAGATGGAGGGTGGAGAGTAGAGGAAGAAATGCACAGTATGGGAGACGGTGGCTAAAGGGTTGAGTTTGGAGCGTGGGATACAGCAGGTGGATGTGTCTGGGTTGGAGGATGGAGGAGCAAAGATATAGAGTGGAGGACTGAAGGATAGAAAGGGATGGGAGATGAATGGTGGTGGACAGTGGAGAAAGGTGGAGGTTTGAGTACCATAGGTTAAAAATGAAGGCTGTAAGCCCAGAGAGGAAGAATGGAGGGTAGGGAGCAGCAGGTGGATGTGTCTAGGTGTAGGGTGGAGGACTAAATAGAAGGGGATAGAAGAGAGAAATGGTGGAGAGGTAGAATGGAGGATACAGGTAAAAGAGATGTAGGTGAGGTGAAGGATGGAGTTAAAAATGGTTAAGGAGCTCCACAGTCTTAGTGTTTGAGTGGATTCAGGAAGCAGTGACCCAGATAAAGGATCCAATTTCATATGAAACCATCAACTGTTCTCCAGCAGAGCCCCACCTTCCTCTCCTCCACCTCTCCTCTCCTCCACCTGTGGTGTGTGTGTGTGTGTGTGTGTGTGTGTGTGTGTGTGTGTGTGTGTGTGTGTTGTGTCTAGACTGATGTTAGAAGTAACTGGATTGAACTCATTAGAAATGCCTTCCCCTACTTTAAAAGTAAAGCTGCTATAAACGGTTCTTTGAGAAATACCATTAGAAGAACAATGTTTGGTTCAATAAAGAATTGTTTTGATGGTAACCTGTAAACTGGAAAAACTGTAAATTGGTTTCTTTATTTCAGTTTATTCAGTTAAAATGTGAAACTCGTATATTATATAGATGTATTACACACAAAGTGATCTATTTTAAGCTTACAGACAATGAAAACTCAAGTCATAATATTAGAATATTATGCAAGATCAGTTGGTGCTTTTGGCAGTGTGGGCAGTGTGCCAAGTCCTGCTGGAAAATGAAATCTGTATATCCATAAAAGTTGTCAGCAGCAGAGGGAAGCATGAAGTGCTGTAAGATTTTGCAGGAAAACAAAACTGCACTGACTTTAGACTTGATAATAAAACACAGTGGATCAACACCAGCAGATGACATGACTCTCTAAACCATCACTGATTGGTGGAAACTTCACACTAGACCTCGAGCAGTTTGGACTGTGTGTCTCTCCACTCTTCCTCCAGACTCTGCTCCCTTGATTTACAAATGAAATGATAAATTTGAAAACTGAATTACTGAAATAAAGAAATGTTTCATTGATATTTATATTATTTTTAGATCTCTTTTACAAAAATGTAGAATTTTTGACATTTAATGAGGGTTCTTCACTCTTACTTCTCTTTCACAAAAATGTTTTCTTGTAAAGCCACAGTGAATATTTAACAAACACATTTTACAATAATTGTTCTTCTATTGGCCCTTTAAAAAAAACCTTTGTTCAAAAAGTTCTTCATGCAGACATCTTTCAGAGAAATGTCCCATAAGGACATCAAAGGCTATGTTCAGCTTGCCAGCCCAAATCTGATTTAAGGACTACCTAGATATCTTGACAGCTAAAAACCACAGGAAATATTTGCTAACCAGTTCTAAACACCATTTGTTTAAAATATGACTATAATCGGATTTTTACAGATATGTCTCCGTCTGAACCATTTTAAATCATGCTGAAATGCTCAGTCTTTTTTGCGTCACTTACAACGCTACAAATGACCTCATCAATCCAAAATGAGGAAAGTGCAAATGTCCAAGAAGAGGCCAATGGTTTGTTACTGATGCCGACCTTCATACCACAGTAACCCGTGCAGATATGATTGTGATGTACAGACAGGCAAATCCGGTCTGATAACTTTAAATTTACAGTGTAGACCAGGGGTGTCCAAACTACGGCCCGTGGGCCATTTGTGGCCCGTTTCCTTTTTTGGAGCGGCTTGCGAGGTATTTTACAAATAGAATGAAAGTTGTCCCGCTGTTAAGCAGGTTTTTTATAATGTGAGATTCAAAGGTTGAACGCTAGGTGTCAGAAACGGGCCAAAGAGTCTAAAAGTGGAGAGAGTGCGCATTTCTAGCGCAGAAAAACGGGGCAAAAGAGTCTAAAAGCTGAGAGAGTGCGCATTTCTAGCGCAGAAAAACGGGGCAAAGTGTCTAAAAGGAGTTTAATATTAAGAGACATCATGAAATTAAACATAAATTTGAAAAATCTTAGTTTACACAACACTGTCAAAGATAAAGATAGTAAGTCAAGTAAAATGGTGTGTAAATGAAATAATCAGGAAAATGTATTATTTAAAGTGGTATATTTCATTATTTGTTTTATTACAGAGTCTGTGGCCCGTGACTTCAAATATATTTCTCCTTCTGGCCCCCAACAAAAAAAGTTTGGACAACCCTGGTGTAGACAGTTTTAATTTTAATCGGTCTTAGCGCTTATTTCTTTTATTGAGGATTTTGGCTTACAGACAATGAAAACTCAAGTCAGGGTCTCACAAAATTAGAATATTATGTAAGATAAGTTGGTACTTTTTGCAGTGTGCCAAGTCCTGCTGAAAAATGAAATCCGCATCTCCATAAAAGTTGTCAGCAAATCCGGTCTGATAACTTTAAATAAACAGTGTAGACAGTTTTAAAATCATTCGATCTAATTTGAGAAACATTGCATCTGTCTGCAGTCTGAACACGGCTTTAGAATCCTTTATTATGAAGATTCTGGAAACTATTTCTTTGAATCTAGGATTCACAATGTATTGTGGATGCATTAGTAATGCTTATTATGGCTTATATAATTGCTTCTATAATACCTTGTATAAATCCTTTACTTTTAGCGACATGCAAAACATGTTATAAAGGTACAGGTACTGTATATCTCTTCATAAAGGTTTTATAATGTCTTTATAATGCATATTAGCATGCTCTATGTTCTTGTGAACAGATATTATTATAAGGCATTAAGAAACCTCTCTTTATAAAGTCTTAAGCTTTGATAACATGTCATCATAAGGTATTGTGTATTCCGTATAAAGCTCCAGGGATCAGCTGGTTGGTTTTGGTTTAACACTGATCAGTTCTGTTGTTGTGTTGCAGAGCTGATCTGGAGTCAGGAGCTGATTGGACGGTGTAGAAAGTTCCTCTGGCTGTTGAAGCTCTAGCCTGTGTGCTGATTTGCGTGTAAAGCGTGGAATCGTGCAGGGAGATGGTTCTCCTTGTTCCTGCTTTGTTCTAATTTTGTCCGTTTGAAGGCAGTATTAAAAGCTATTTTCGGCTGCGTGGAGCCCGCCCACTCCTTCCTGGGCCCTTTTTTCACTCTGTTTTTGCTCGTTTTCTGTGGTTAGAAGAGTAGTGAGCCGTTTTTATTCGGCCTGCAGTAATCCAGGCTTTAAACCTGTTCTCCGGTGTCTGATGAGTGCTAGAATACGTTCTTTCAGTGTTCCTGCTTCAGAAACACGTACAGTAGGCAAACAGCGGCCGCCCGCTAAATTATTCACAGCAGCAAAATGAGACGGCAGCGTTCTGTAGAGAAAGAGAGAGAGAGAGAGAGAGAGAGGTGGAGATGCTGATGAAGGAGGGAAAAGAGGCTAAGAGCTAGCAGTATTCCTGATGTATTAGTTGGAGAGCATGTGAAAAGCAGGAACGCTTAAAAATTAGGGTACTTTAAAGGGTTCTTTGAGTAATGCAGAAGAATCACTTTGCTTTGTTTTTGAATAAAAGAAAGAGATGCTGTGTGAATATTTTCCACAGGCTGTCAATAGATGGATTTACACTTTTCATAAAAGTCTGTATAAGAAGAAGTGGAATGAAATATAGTGAGGTGTAGAGCTGTACATCAGGGTATAGGGTTGTATGTTAGAGTATAGTAAAGTATAGAGGTGTTTAGCAGGCTATAGGGTTGTATAGTGGAGGAGTGTAGTTTAGTGGAGTAAAGTGGACTATACGGTTGTATATTGAAGTACAGTGGAAAGGACAGTTGTGAGTAACGTATAGTGACTAGGGTTGTGTAGTGGAGTGGAGTGTAGGGTTGTGAATACAATGGACTTCAGGCTTGTATAGTGGACTGTAGGGTTGTATAGTAAAGTACAGTGGAGAGAAGGGCTGTGTAGTGGAGAATAGTGGACTAAGGTTGTATAGTGAAGTACAGTGGAGAGTATGATTGTGTAGTAAAGTATAGTGGGCTTCAGGGTTGTATAGTGAAGTACAGTGGAGAGTATGATTGTGTAGTGAAGTACAGTGTAGTACAGTGGAGGGGAGGGTGGTATAGTGGACTGGAGGGTTGTATAGTAACGTACGTGAAGTACAATGGAGAGGAGGGTTGTGTAGTAGAGTAAAGTGGACTGTAGGGATGTATAGTGCAGTATAATGGAGTGTAGGGTTGTATAGTGGACTAAAGGGTTGTATAGTGAAGTACAGTGGAGATTATGTTTGTGTAGTAGAGTAAAGTGGACTATAGGGTTGTATAGTGCAGTATAATGGAGTGTAGGGTTGTATAGTGGACTATAGGGTTGTATGGTGAAGTCAGTTAAGACTATGGTTGCGGATTTGAGTATAGTGGACTATAGGGTTGCGTAGTGAAGTACAGTGGAGATTATGTTTGTGTATTGGAGTATAGTGGACTATAGGGTTGTATAGTGGAGTATAAGGTTGTATGGTGAAGTACAGTTAAGAGTATGGTTGCGTATTGGAGTATAGTGGACTATAGGGTTGTATAGTGGAAAGACGGGTAGTTTAGTGGACTATAGGGTTGTATAGTGGAGTATAATGGAGTGTAGGGTTGTATAGTGGACTATAGGGTTGTATAGTGGAAAGACGGGTAGTTTAGTGGACTATAGGGTTGTATAGTGGAGTATAATGGAGTGTAGGGTTGTATAGTGGACTATAGGGTTGTATAGTGGAAAGACGGGTAGTTTAGTGGACTATAGGGTTGTATAGTGGAGTATAATGGAGTGTAGGGTTGTATAGTGGAGTATAATGGAGTGTAGGGTTGTATAGTGGACTATAGGGTTGTATAGTGGAGAATAATGGGCAGACTGACTGCGGCAGGTTTGATGGAGTTCGAGTAAAGGCTGTTATGTTCCTGTCGGAGACGTGGTGTTTTCCCCGGGTTCTGTTTGGCACAGTTTTGCGTCCGCTCTCCGTCTGCACATATGCATGAGATGAAAGCTCAGCGAGCTCTAAATAAATCATCAGCACATCAATCGGGCCTCGTTTAGAGTCTGCGCTGAACATAAACGAGCGTGTGTATGTGTGGGACGGCGGTGCGGAGGCAGATGCTGGAGTTGAGATTTCTGCTTTTATATGAGCTGGAAATGACCACAGCAGGACGCCGAGGCTGGAGAATCCACAGAGACCAGGGTGACATCAGGACATGCACTCAGACGCTCTGTCACCTCATCACACACTATTACATCACTATCTCACCCCCCTGGGTCTCAGAATGTGATTTTTTTGTCTTTAATGTCATGGGAGCAATAAAAGGAGGAAACCCATTTTTCATCTATTTTATCTCTTTGATGTGTAAAATAAAAAAAACATATATATATATATATATGTATATATATTAAACTTTGGAAGGAAATGATTGACAGACAGCCTTGCCTGGAAACAAACTAGTCATCTGTATTACATGGAGTAGCTGAGTTGTAGTTAAGCTGTCTGGGGAAACTAACTAGTTAATTAATTATACTATTATTGTTAGGGGTGTAATATTCATATCGATCTATTGCAATATAGGTTTTGCAATACTGTATCGATTCTGTATCGAGTATTGATTTTTAATTATTAGTTTGCATTAAATGAACCACTGTCTGACACCAATCGTTGTGTTTAAACCCCACCCACTAGACAGCAGTGATTATGTATTGCATTTTTCCAAATATGATACTTATAGTACGTTAGTATAACAAACTATATTAAATCATAACCCATGTATCATAATTTCAATTTTTTATTTTTCACAGTTTTTACAGTCAGATGAAAGAGTTTTATGTCAGGAAACATACGCTTCTATGAGCTGTTTGGATGCTCCCTTATTGTTACATCACAATAAACCAGGAAGCCTGGATAGAACCACACTGGCACTGCCATAGCCCCAACCACTGGATCAGTTGAAGAAACGCCATTTCTGTCTGCTGGTTGAAAACCTCAGACAGTACACAGCAGGATTATCCAGCAGACTTTGTCTGAGGGAGGGATCTGTACATACTGTTCATGGCAAGTTAGCAGATTGGGGAGATGTAAGAACTTATAAAATGAGTTTTGTGCTTCTATCACAGTAAAGCATGAACTAGCTTGATGGCTTATTGCTTTTTAGCACAAGCTAAGACAAGCTGTGGTAAACGCTTAGCGTAAACGTGGAGCATTAAACAGCCCATTCTGAAAGGGACTGAAGCTGGTAAGAATGGAGCTGTGGGATCTCGAGTAACTTTGTGCAAAGAACTTCGTAATATTTTCGACCTATTCTAACTTGTTGAAAAAGATATAAAATATGTCCTCTTTAAATGACCATTAGTATGGTCACTTTTAGTAGTTAGCCAGGCGGCTAATGCTAGTTTAGTTAGATGTCCTTGACTCCAAATATCTTTAAAACATTTTATTTTCTTCTGAATGACTTGATTTACTTTGGATTATGCTGGAATGTAGTAAAATCCGTTGAGTTTTTCTTTACTCTTATAATGTCTCTGATTCAGTTGGGACACATTTAGTGTGTGTGAGTGGCAGCGCAGTGAGGTGTATACACTCTATTCCTGTCCCAGCACTTCGCTGCCTGACACCACTCTCTCAACTCCTCACTTCACACCACTGTCTGAAACTGAAATGAGTGATGGCTTTACCTGTCAGGCCTCTCTCTCTCTCTCTCTTTCTCTCTCACTCTTTCTCTCTTTCTTTCTCAGACTTCATCACGGGTAGAAGCTCTGTCAGATTCTAACACTACACAACTGGTGGCATATGTTTCTGTGTGCTGTAGTTAGTATTGTAAGTTTGGCTATATGACGTCATGCGAAAGTTTTGGGACGATCCCTCATCAAAATTTTCTTTTTTTTTTTTTTTATTCAGTGTTTTGTCAAATCGCCAGAAGTATCACTATCATGAAAATACCATGAAATATTGTGATATTATTTTAGGGCCATACCGCGCACTCATAGTTTAGGAGTATAGTGGACCTATTGGGTTGTATAGTGGACCTATTGGGTTGTATAGCGGACTGTAGAGTTGTGTAGTGGAGTAAAGTGAAAATATAGGGTTGTGTAGTGGAGAGTAGGGTTGTATAATGGGTTTGGGTATATAGTAGACTTCATGGTTGTATAGTGGACCTATAGGGTTGTGTAGTGGAGTATAGTGGACCTATAGGGTTGTGTAGTGGAGTATAGTGGACCTAAAGGGTTGTGTAGTGGAGTATAGTGGACCTATAGGGTTGTGTAGTGGAGTATAGTGGACCTATAGGGTTGTGTAGTGGTGTATAGTGGACCTATAGGGTTGTGTAGTGGAGTATAGTGGACCTAAGGGTTGTGTAGTGGAGTATAGTGGACCTATAGGGTTGTTTAGAGGAGTATAGTGGACCTATAGGGTTGTTTAGAGGAGTATAGTGGACCTATAGGGTTGTTTAGAGGAGTATAGTGGACCTAAGGGTTGTGTAGTGGATTATAGTGGACCTAAGGGTTGTGTAATGAAGTATAGTGGACCTAAGGGTTGTGTAGTGGAGTATAGTGGACCAAAGGATTGTGTAGTGGAGTATAGTGGACCTATAGGGTTGTGTAATGGAGTATAGTGGACCTATAGGGTTGTGTAATGGAGTATAGTGGACCTAAGGGTTGTGTAGTGGAGTATAGTGGACCTATAGGGTTGTGTAGTGGATTATAGTGGGCCTAAGGATTGTGTAATGCAGTATAGTGGACCTAAGGGTTGTGTAATGGAGTATAGTGGACCTAAGGGTTGTGTAATGGAGTATAGTGGACCTATAGGGTCGTGTAGTGGAGTATAGTGAACCTAAGGGTTGTCTTATGGAGTATAGTGGGCCTAAGGGTTGTGTAGTGGAGTATAGTGGGCCTATAGAGTTGTGTAGTGGAGTATAGTGGGCCTATAGAGTTGTGTAGTGGAGTAAAGTGGGCCTATAGAGTTGTGTAATGGAGTATAGTGGACCTATAAGGTTGTGTAGTGGAGTATAGTGGACCTATATGGTTGTGTAGTGGAGTATAGTGGACCTATTGGGTTGGGTTGTGTAGTGGAGTATAGTGGACCTATAGGGTTTGGTTGTGTAGTGGAGTATAGTGGACCTAAAGGGTTGGGTTGTGTAGTGGAGTATAGTGGACCTATAGGGTTGGGTTGTGTAGTGGAGTATAGTGGACCTATAGGGTTGGGTTGTGTAGTGGAGTATAGTGGACCTATAGGGTTGTGTAGTGGAGTATAGTGGACCTATTGGGTTGTATAGTGGACCTATTGGGTTGGGTTGTGTAGTGGAGTATAGTGGACCTATAGGGTTGTGTAGTGGAGTATAGTGGACCTATAGGGTTGTGTAGTGGAGTATAGTGGACCTATAGGGTTGTGTAGTGGAGTATAGTGGACCTATTGGGTTGTGTAGTGGAGTATAGTGGACCTATAGGGTTGTGTAGTGGAGTATAGTGGACCTATTGGGATGGGTTGTGTAGTGGAGTATAGTGGACCTATAGGGTTGTGTAGTGGAGTATAGTGGACCTATACGGTTGTGTAGTGGAGTATAGTGGACCTATAGGGTTGTGTAGTGGAGTATAGTGGACCTATAGGGTTGTGTAGTGGAGTATAGTGGACCTATAGGGTTGTGTAGTGGAGTATAGTGGACCTATAGGGTTGTGTAGTGGAGTATAGGGTTGTAAAGTGGAGTGTAGTGGTCTTCAGGGTTGTGTGGTGGCGAGTAGGGTTTCATAATGGAGTGTAAATACTTACAGTTTATCAGAATAAACTTTAATAATTAAAAAAACAATTGATTCTTCAATTCAGTTCAATTAAATTTTGTTTAATGATCTCATATCAATTAATGTAAGTCTGAAATTGAACCTTTACAAACCCAGGCAAAGTCTCTCAGAACTAGTTAACCTAAGGACTTACTATTACTAATGTTGGGAAGCTCAACCCAGACTCATATAGACTTAAACGTTTACCAAACTAAATATGTTTAATTTCAGAGTTATCACTCCAGAGTTTGTTGTGTTGATCACATTGGCGCTGGCTTGTCCCTGGGTAGCATCTCTACCGGCTTTCGGAAATTGCAGCGCATCGCTTATCTCTGTCCCCATCTCATCTTTTTTATAGAGTCGAGTTTGAGTGAAGGAGGCGTCTGAAGAGTGACGACGGTGCTGATTGAAGTGTCTGAGCGGAGGCTGTTTAAAGTATGCGAAAGGGAAAGAGAGGAATAGAGAGAGGGAGAAGAGGACAGGAAAGACCGAAATAACCTTCAGGACGTCTTTCCGACTAGACTATAAAATTCTGTTACGGTTCCTATTCGCTTTCACGAGGGCTGGGGGACGGATCCGAGCGCCGGGTAATCGCTCCCCCCCAATGGCGGCGATGGGCTGCTCGGCCGTGTTGGTGTGAAATTGATTGTAGGTTTTAGCTTTACTCTCAGATTGGGTTTGAGTCATTAGCATGACGGCAGCCGGTAATAGGCCTGTGCTTTGAGTCAGTGGTGGGGGGGGCTGGGGGGTGGGGGGGCTGGGAGTGAAGGCGCTGAGGTGGCTGATGATCACTGATGTTCTCATGAATAAACCTCAGAAAAGCCTAATACATTTTATCTCAGCCTTTTGCATGTCATTTAAAGGAAACAAGCAGAAAGCAGCAGTTGGAAAGTTATATGTGTAATACCAAAAGTGATGGGATTCTAAATTCTCTTTCTTTATGTTGTGGGACATAAAGAACTTTATCCAGTCAAAGGCCCCGTTCTGTAACCTTACCCAATCAAAGGCCCCATTGCAACCCTGACCAGGAAGATGTTGATTCAAAGATGGTTTGGATGAATGGAAATCTACTGAATGCCATTAATCTGCCGATTGACCTGCTGTGATCAAGTGACAGCTAACGAGTTGATAATTGTTTCCTGCTCTGTAACTTTGTGGTCTGACATTTTAGTCTCTGTAACGTTACATACCTTACCCTGTGCTCTGATCATGGCTTTTTAAGTTGCTATATGTGCTGGATAAGTATAATGACAAGAAAGATACTTAACTCAATGCCAGTGTGAGAAAGCTATGGAAATGTAAACAAGCTGAGCAAAGAGACCAATTCTGGCAAGAGTTTTTCCAGGCTGTTGAAAGCTCTGTCCTACTCTTGAGACCTGAGGCCAAGGTCTATGAAAACAGAGAGTCAGAAAGACAGGGCTGTGTTGGAGAGGTATCTGTGCTGTTGGCAGAGTGCCTGACTTGCATCCTGCCACTATGATGATAAATGGCAGGATCATTGGTGTTGAAATAGACCAAATCCAGGACTGGACAGAAAGCAGGTGATTGACTGTGCAGTAGAACCCTGGGGAGCAGGAAGATCAATAATGTGCAGCTTCTTGCTCGGGTATTTCTAGGGCTTTGCTGCCAAGTATGTAGAGGATGCAGGAGTGAAACGGGCCATCATAAAGCCTTCCAGCTCTTTTCTTGGCCAGTGGAGAGGAGAAGATTTGGGGATTAGTTGTGGTGGAGGAGAGATTTGCAGCATGACCAAGAAGAAGTGGAGAGACCCATGAGGCCTGAGAAGCTAAGGTGAGATCATTATGGTCCAAATCCATTTCTGATTTCTTCCCCTACCCTTTGGAACTGAGTTATAAGGGGAAGTGGTTAAAATCCTGCACCTAAAGAAACCCCACAAGGTACAGCCCATCAGAAGCCTGATGAATCAACAACACTGTTTTATTGGTAGGCTACTAGCTGTGCTCTGTTGGCCACATTTTTGAGTGTCTTTGGTCGCCTGTTTTGCTATTTTGCTATGTTTTCTCATAACCCTGCTTTTGGATTGTGCCTCTGAAAAAGTCTCTGTTTGGGGGCCATGTAGCCCAAATACTTCACCATACCCCTCCATCCCAACGAGAATCAGCACACCCTATCCCAACAGGAATCGGCACACCCTACTCCTCTATCCCAACAGGAATCGGCACACCCTACCCCTGTATACCAACAAGAATTGGCACACCCTATCCTTCTATTCCAACAGGAATCGGCACATCCTACCCCTCTATCCCAATAAGAATCAACGCACACTACACCTCTGTACCATCAAGAATCGGCACACCCTATCCTTCTATTGCAACAGGAATCGGCACACCCTACCCCTCTATCCCAACAAGAATCAAAACACACTACACCTCTGTACCATCAAGAATCGGCACACCCTACCCCTCTATCCTAACAGGAATTGGCAAACCCTACCTCTCTATCCCACGATAATCGGCACAACCAACCCTTCTATCCCAACAAGAATCAGTACAACCCTACCATTGTTATCCCAACAAAAATCGGTATACCCTATCCCTCTATCCCAAAACGAATCGGTACACCCTACCCCTCTATATCAACAAAAATTGCCACATCCTATCCCTCTATACCAAAAGGAATCTGTACATCCTACTCCTCTATCCTAACAAGAATCAGCACATCCTACCCCTCTATACCAACAAGGATTAGCACACCCCACCCCCTTATTTTGCACTAATACTGTCCTTATCCTCCTAGTGTTGTTAGTATTGAAATTGGTTGAATGGGAAGTACTATGGAGTGGGTAGGTTAATTGGCTCATCTGAATTTGGGAAAAAATTTAAAAACAAATTTTGTTAGTTAGCAAGAGCCTTCAAGTCACTCTCACCATTTCTCACATTATGATATCTTTCTTTTATTCTTTTTGTCCCTGACTCCTTCCTTCATTCCTTTCTTCCCCTATCTCTCCTTTTCACTGGCTGCTGCATACATATATACAGTATATTGATGACTTTGATGGAGGAGCCTGCATCTTGTGCCAGCCCTGAACTCGACAAGCCCATAAAATGCAGCGCTGTGCTGGCGGAAAAACCCAGAATGATTCACAGCTTTAGCGGTCCCATAAACCCCAGGCTCATCTGTCAGAGAGGGACAGGCCGGCTGGCCTGCTCCTGCTCCAGCTCTGTCCCACTGCCCCCATGCTGAGTCATGGTAACATGGAGGACCTCGGCCAAGTGCTCCATGCTGTCATGAAGTTTGCAGCCGGAGAAACTTGTCAATCAGAGCTGCAAAGAGCAGGACTCCCCTGGGCGTCCAGCGGAAACCCTGCAAAGTGCTACATCTGTAAAAACTACTGATGTGTCCAAAATTCACAGAGGTGTCCTTCATGTCCTAAAGAGTTTTAACAGTTATAACTTTGCCTTAACTATTTCAGTCCCAAATTATGTAAAGGAGGTTCTTTAGCATTCTCTTTTCAATGGAGGATAAGGACAAGCGCATGCCTTATTTTATACGTGTGATGTCAGTCTATGCCTCTTTTTTAACAGTAGCCAAAGAAGAATTGCTAAATAGCAAACACACTGTGAGGAAAGTGCTGAATAAATCAGCTAACAGCTAACACCTATGCCAGCTAGCATCATTGCCAGCTGCATGCTCTCGGTCTCTGGCCACTGATGGCGATACAGCATGATATGGAATTTTCCCCCGACCTATAGTCCTCCAGTGAACACACACACTGATCAAACATAACATTATGACAACCTTCTTGTTTCCACGCCTATTTTCCAGTTTTTCAGCTCCACTGAGCATATAGGACACTTTGTAGTTCTATAATAACGTCCTGTATTCTAGGGATGCAACAGGAAGACTATATTTCACAGTGGACCTGTCGTTAATGTTTGACTGAGTGGACTACACTCGCTTTACGTTCTCAGTGTCTCCAAAAATGTAAACACACCAGATGAGGGACAAGACAACACCCATACTCACTGTACATCAGCTCATTATATTTTCAAACACTTTTTCATTGGTTAAATCCTATATAATAGTGCCCTCTGCTGTCTTTAAAGCGACAGAGAAAAAGCAGAGAACAAGTTAATGCAAGCTGCAGTCAGGGTTGCCAGGTCCAGCAAAAAAATCCTGCCCGAAGTCTGCCAAAACCCGCCCGTCAGAAGCTACCTAAGTACATTTTAATTTTGAATGGTTTGCAATTAAGGCTTTTAAGTGGCCACACATGTACACCACATCCTTTGACTATTTAACCGTGACTATAAAACAAGCCCCGTTTGGCATGAAAATACGGAACCTGTAGTTTTTAAACACCTCAGTCTCACAGCTGGACTGAGAATAGTCCAGTTATGCTCATGTTATGCTTTCCTGGTTTACACCAATCAATGAGCAAATATAGTGTACATATAGTTTTTACAGTGAGAACATGTGCCCAGATTTGTGGGCAGTAGTAGTATACGATATGGCAGTAGTGCCATATTGTATCGTACATGATAATATCGCCAGATATTTTGAATATCGTGAACGATATTATACCCTGAAATATTGTGCCATATCACCCACCCCTAATTACCTAATTATCACATCAGGGTACTACTTTTTTCCGTTTTTAGCAAAAGAAAAATTCACACTGTTCTAATTACTAGGGGTGTGACGAGATCTGGTGGCGAGATTAAAACCTGACTATATTTGTCGTCAAGCTTTAACCTGTCTCGCGGGGAAAAAATAGTTTAGTGTGGACTTTTTAAGCGGGATCTGGCAACATCACAGGAGTGCAAGTCCGGGGGGGAGGGGGTGGAGGAGACACGTTCTATCATTACTAGCCCACCGCGCTCCGCAAAACCAGCAAGCTGATTGGCTGTTTCTCCTGAGAGAAAATTTATTTGGGGCTTTCATTTGGTGCCCCCTTTAGTGCAGCGCCCCTATGCACTTCAAGCATAGTCTTAATATGACTGGTTGTGGTTTGCACTTATTGTTTGCACTATATAAGATCTAGAAAAGTTTTATTTTAATTTTTCATTCTTATTTTTATTCCTATTTCTTATGAAATGTGTGAGAGAAACCAGTCTGTTAAGTTTGCGTTTTATGATTTTGTCAAATAAAACTCTAGTTTTCAAGTTTCAGACTCTATTTTTCATTTTTGACGTTTTCTTTAAAATTTTATTTTTAAATCTCGTCTCGTCTCGTTCTCATGAATCCAGTATCGTGTCTCGTCCTGTCTCGTGATATTAGTGTCTCTTCACACCCCTACTAATTACCTATTATATATCTACTAGAGACAGATTATATCCTGGATATATGGAGATATTTGGAGTGCTTTAATATTAGCATCATCACATTCTGGATCATTGACTTCTGTTACAAATCTGATAAAATTCTTCTTTTTTTTTCTCTCCAAATATCCCAGTAAGCCATATCATATTGCATGCTATAATAAAAAAATCTAAATAATTGTTCTAATTCAGTGTTTTGTCATATCGCCAAAAGCATCGTTATTGTGAAAATACCATGAAATATCGTGATATTATTTTAGAGCCATATCGTCCACCTCTAGTGGGCAGCCTTTGTCGTTTACCTGGGGAACAGAGAGATTCAGTGGTCTTGCTTGTGGGACCAACAAGTGGCAGTTCACACACAATGCTGCTTTATGTACAGGACGACCCTGATCACTTGATGACGTCTTTAGAACTATTCTAGATTTGTTTTTCAGAATGAAACCCTCTTCATCAAGTACGTGCTGTAGAAATAAGCGAGCCAGGAAGAACAGGTGGTCCTTCATTTTTGAATAAACTTGTTTGTGGGGTCTTCAGTCTTGTGTAAAATTTTTTACACAGTCTTGTGCTTTGGTTTCTTTTCTTCGCTTCTTAACAAAGAAAGACCCTGAAAAGTCTTTGAACTGAAACGATTATAAATGAGTCATAAGAAATAGGATTTTTTTGTACAGCTCCCAGAGGCATGCACTGATGTTTTTGTGCGTGTGTGTGTGTGTTTTGTATATGTGTGTAGGTTCTGTGGGGACTGTCTTCAGCCGTGTCTGCAGGTAACATCCCCCCTCTGCCCGCTGTGCCGGATGCCCTTCGATCCAAAGAAAGTGGATAAGTCCTCCAGCGTGGAGAAGCAGCTCTCCTCGTACAAAGCGCCCTGCCGGGGGTGCAGCAAAAAAGTGAGTACTCCTGCTGGTGGGGCAGAATAGAAAATGCAAAAGTAGTGTAAGTGTTTCTTACATTTCCTTTGACTTTTTATATGATTGCAGACAGTATGAACTAAATGTATTTCATGTTTTATCTGCTTTTGTTAGTTCCCTTTTCACTTGTTATAACTAAGAATGCAACAGTTCTCAGTATTTTATTGAACTGTTTGGTTCCCGCATGTTGCCGCTGTTGTGCCGAATTCAACTCCCCGCAGAATCTGACTCCACTTTGCGAGCAGATTCGGCACAACACTGCCCGCTGTAAAACTGCTGGAGTGGAAACAACGCTTATAAATAAATTAACAAAGATAAAAAAATGAAGGGTATTCTATCAGTAATTTCAGTTGGTTTTAGTTAGTTTCATAAACTCTCAATACAGTTACAGTTAGTTACCTTTTTTCCTTTTAATTACAGTTTTTATTAGTTTCAGTTAACAAAAATTATTATTATTTTTTTTACTCTCAGTTTGCGTTATTTTGTTTGTTTTCGTTAATGATAATACTTGGTTATATGGTGATTATCCTGCCAGAGCTTTATATAAAATAAAAATAGCATTAAAAACAGATGCCTATATCACATTCTATTTCCTGGAGCCCGACCCAAAGAATGTGGTGGGAAATCTCGGATCGGGTTCGGGCAGAGAATCTAAGCTCTAATATTGATATATCGAAACCGAACCGATACTGTGGCCCAAGAAGCGCAATACGAACCAAACTGTGGCCACACAGTACCGCTGCATCCCTAGTTATAACACAGTTATATTAGGAGACGGCTACATGCTATTTTTTGTTTTTTCATACCAGAAGACATTAAGATGCTCAAAAATGTCATCATTTTAGATGTAAATGCCTCCAGAATTTGTAAATCTTCATGGAATTGATCGTTTTGATAAAAATTTTACCCAGGGCCTGTTTATTTTCTTTTCTTTTTTTTTTTTTTTTACATATTTTTGGATGTACAGACTTCAAATCAATTCACACAAGAGGTTTCTTTTCAGTAATAGTTAGATTAGAGTGTATATTAGTTGAAAGTAGTGCTGGGCGGTATGTCCAGAAATGCATATTACGGTAATTTTCAAGATTCTGGCAGTTTAACGGTATATCACGGTATTTGTATTATTATTTTTAATTATTATTTTTTGAATGACTGGGCTTTAATATAGGTTTGTGAGTTGCTGTACTGTTAGGAGTACATATAATATAATATAAAACACTAAGGCTTTAAATTAAGGTTCTGATTACTGTGGGGTTTACTTTGTACCACAAAATTAAACAATATATGAAGAAATCAGACTTTATTATCAGAGAAACCGCTGAAGAATATAAACAATAGACCTTAAAAAGAGATACGCCAACAACTTTAAAACGACTTCCTTTACAGAATCTAAAAAATATTTTAAATAGTTCCATAAACACTATAAATAAACATAAAATACTCAGTGTTTAAGTATTCAAAAAGAAAGTTCTAGTGCACAAGTTAGATACAAGTTTAACATCAATTTGCTGCTGATAACAGTCTGGATGGTCCTTTTTGTCTTTCCTTTGTCCATAGTTCACAGAATTTAGTTTCTTCTGACCACAGTACACAATTCCTCCAACCAATTCCACATTTACTCATATATTCTCTTAATTCCGGGTTCAGTAGCTTCTCTACTAGCCGTGATAATTCACCACAGTGTCTCAGCATGGATTAAAAAGTACAGATTGCATTACTAAAGTGCTTCACCTTTTCCTCTTCGTCTTATTTCAGGTCACGCTGATCAAGATGCGCTCTCACATTTCATCTTGCACAAAGGTTCAGGAACAGATGGCCAACTGCCCAAAGTTCATGCCTGTGGTCCCCACTTCACAGCCTATTCCCAGGTGAGTTATTACTGCCATAAACTGCAGATTCATACCGTATTACAACTGATTTCAGTTATTTTTGTCATACATAACGATCTATACTGGATGGAAATCTCCCCACATTGCAGACTAGATTAATATCACTCTCCAATTCTTACTGTCAAACTGTAAAAATTACACACAGCTCATTCATACTGGATTAAAATCAGTCCAGCATTATTAAACTGCACACATTACATTTATAGCGGATTAAAATAAATCCAGTTATTACTATCTGACTGTGAACATTACACACTGCAGAATTATACTAGATTAAAATCATTCCACAGTTCATACAGTCATACTGTATCAACTGCACACTTGTGGCAACTGCACAATTCATACCGGATTAAAATAAATCCCCAGTTATTACTATCAGACTGACAAACTAAAAATGACACACTGCTGATTCATACCGGATTAAAACCACTCATTAGTTATTTCTGTCAGTCTGTCAATTACACACACAACAGATTCATACTGGATTAAAATCTGACACCAATTATTTCTACCATACACTGCAGATTCATACTGGATCGAAAACACCACACGGTTATTACTGTCACACATTGCAGATTCATACTGGATCAAAACCCGACAACAGTTGTTCTGTCCTACACACTGCAGATTCATACTGGAGTAAAAACAGACCACAGTTTCTATAGTCATATACTGCAGATTCATACTGGATCAAAAACAGAGTGCAGTTATTACTGTCACATACACTGCAGATCCATACTGGATCAAAAACAGACTACAGTTGTTCTGTCCTACACACTGCATATTCATACTGGAGCAAAAACAGACCACAGTGCACATCTGCACATCTTAAAATTCACACTTTTTACTATTAGACTGTAAAAATTACATGCTCATTCATACCAAATTAAAACCACTCTATATGTATTACTGTGAGTCTATATCAATTACACACACAACATATTAATACTGTATTTAAATCAGACCATTGTCACACACTGCTGATTCATACTGGATTAAAACCACCCCACAATTATTACTGTCAGACTGTAAACACTGCACACCATGCAGATTCACATTGTATTTAAATCACACCAGTTATTACTGTCACACACTGCAGATTCACACTTTCATGCAGAAACACACTTTAGTTATTACTGTCAGTCTATATCAATCACACACACACAACAGATTCATACTGGATTAAAACCACCCCACGATTATTATTGTCACACACTGCAGATTCATACTGGAGTGGAAACTCTCCACGATTATTACTGTTAGACTGTAAACACTGCACACACTGCTGATTCATACCGGATTAAAACCACTGATTTGTGTGTAATCACTGAAATTAGGACTCCCTATTAAAGCTAATTGAGCTCTAATTGGACTCAGTCCTCTGAACTCTGGAGCCGGAGCCAATTAGAGAGCTGGAACAGAGTGCGGTGCAGGGTGGGATGGGGGTCCCCAGGCGTGCAGTGGGAACGGGTGGCTGTTTTCTCCTGTGTCAGCTGAACACAGTGAGTGTGGAGTCTGCAGAGTTAGTGCTGTTTTTTTCCTTTGTGTTAATACATTATAGAGTATTCCGTCCTGTGGGGGAATTCTAGTTATGATTAGCATTTCTCTGCTGTGTTTAGCACTCCTTAGAACAACACACACACACACGCACACACAGACACACACACTTGCTCCTTGCATTTAACCCTTGTGTGGTGTTCATATTTTTGTTACTCGTTTACTTTGTTACTTATATTTAATTCAGCAAAATTAAGCAATTTTACATTAAAATGCTTTACACATGCTTGCTTCACCTAAATTGCAAGCAATATAAACAGCTTACATGGTTAATATTTGCCCTTTACCTTTCTTATGTTACATTTCTTTCAAAAAGTGCTACTCTTTTTTTATTAGTTTTTTAATAAAATGTGAAAGAAAATAAATTAAACTCAAGATATGAGTAGAAAATTTTTTTAGTTTCAAATTTACAAATGAAGCAATGTTTATTAGCCCTTGGCCAAACATACTGTATGTAATATAAATGTGGGGGGGGGGGCAAATGTGTGTTTATTAAAAATGTGTTTTGATATATGTTTTTCACAAAAAATGAGCCAATGCCAATGAGTTCGAGTTAGAAAAAATCATAATCTGATCACTCAAACCCATCCCATTCAGAGGTGATCAGAGACGCATACGACCACTAGGGGTGGGCGATATGGACCTAAAATAATATCACGATATTTCATGGTATTTTCGCGATAACGATACTCTTGGCGATATGACGAAACACTTTTAAATAAAATATTTCAAAAATACACCATACACTGCAAGGAAAATTATTATAATGCACACCCCTGAGTGAGATATACATTTTATCAGATTTGTAACAGAAGTCAATGATCCAGAATGTCATGATACTAATAATAATGCACTCCTCCAAATATCTCCATATATATTCAGGATTAAAGTAAAATAAATGATACTGGACAGTATCAGTAGACATATAATGGGAAATGGGTGGGTGATATGGCACGATATTTTAGGGGTATAATATCGTTCACAATATTGAAAAAATTTGACGATATTATCGTGTACAAAACCATATGACACACCGCTAACAACCACATTATTTATTATTGTAGTGCAGACCTCTATGTGCTTTAATCGGTCTCAGACATTAAAGCCCCGCCCACATTAACCATATCATCACCATTTCCGCCGTAACATAATGACGAAATAACCGCAACCATCCACTGTCCACACGGGTTAGCTCAGCATAAAATGCTCAAAAGCACACATGATCTTATATAACCTGCTAATGGATAAAGGTAATACTTGTGCATAAACCAAACTTGCTGTCTCATCTGGATTTGAACCCAGAGGACCACATACTGGTAACCTATCATCGATGCAGCGTTTCCAAGCCAAACAGCACAGCTACAAACAAAGCAGCAATGGAACTTTTTTAACTTGTGGAGAGTTTATTAACCAAACAGATTGTATTTTCTACTCCTCTTTAGCTCAAACTTTTTCAATAAACAGCGATAATGTAGCTGTGGTATATAATCACAATAATAATACACTTGAGATTCCTGCTATAATGTATAAAATTGGTATTACTTTGCAGATCTACGGCAGCAGCACAGCAGTGCCAATATTACAGGTTATAGCACTTACTCTTGTGTATTATTGCTTAAATATAGTACCAGTTTACCAGTCACCTGCTTAGAAGGAAACTAATTAACTTCACAGTGCATACGTTACAGACCTGGCAACTGACATGGGACATGATACTAATGATACTAGTTTGTGTCCCATGAATTTTGGGTCCAATGGAACCTAAAAAAAAAAAAACCACTGCACTGCCACTGTGGGTGGTAATATATTAGCCCTTTTTTAAAAGTCTGTCCCATGACTTTTGGCATGCCCTGCATTCTTCTGGCGCTAATGTATTCACACAGGTTTAAATTCAGGCTTTTGATCTGCAGTGTGTATTAACTCTGTTAAACTGAGGCTAAATTTTAAAGAGTTTGGTGGATTTTTGGCTCTGGAGAAGAACCCGTTCCGTCCGAATGTTTCTCAGAATATATTCAGTGGATTCATGGTAATATTATAGCCAGCCCACCCTCGTTAACAGCCTAATTAATAAGAATGTTAACCCCACAGCTTCTGTTTACAGTCATAGTACTGAATCAGGAAGAGATTTATTTACAATACATTGACTCAGCCCTTGTCAGATCAAACTCTGGTCCTTGGGTCTGAACCGTGGTTCACGCCCCTTTCACACCTGATACTTTGAAGTGATGATGCAGTTACTTGAGTAAGTCTAATTTGGGAAGCGAATCTTGGGGAGTTTAGAATGCATATGTTTTAATAAAAATCTACATATTTGACACCATGAAACATGAAACATGTCTCTTTTTATTGGCTAAAAGCACTGCGACATCAGGAGGCAGCGAGATGGACTTTTTAAAATGAAGACATTTTTCCACTAATAACAGTATAGTGTAAACAGAACTGTTCTAAAAATGCAACTACCTATCTCAATTGTACTTCCACAGATCAATTCTAACCTTTTTTCCTTAGCTCTGAATTACTGGGCAAAGAATATAACAGTGATGTGATATTTGCACAAATAACAGAGGAACGAAATGGCATGCTGTGTTTAGTGCTGTTAAATGCTATCTAAGGAGACATTTCTGCTTCAGTGCGGCCTGTGTGTGGTCACAAGCCGAGGTGGGCGAGGCCATGAATATTAATTAACGGGTTGGCGTAGACATGGTGCTTTTCCTGATCAACTTGTTTTTCTGAGGCTTTACTTTTACTAGCTCCTGCAGATAACCGAGTTTGAGGAAGAGTTTCATGTGCAGCATCATAAACAACTCAGAGACCTACTGTATTTCACAAAGAACAATAAAAAATGGATTTTAGCGGAAGGACACCTTGATTGGCCTGGTGTGATTGGCCAGGTGTGGCGTTGAGCGTGAAGCTGGTAGGGTGTTGCGAGCGAGTTATCAGTAGTGCAGGGTGAGCTGGGGATCTCTTTTTGTACTGATGGAATCGGGCTGTTCTTGGCTGAGCTGTGTTGGCCAGGGTCTAATGGATGTAAAGCTGATGTTTTTTTTTCCTTGCTTGCAGCAATATTCCGAACAGATCGACGTTTGTGTGCCCCTACTGCGGAGCCCGAAACCTGGACCAACAGGAGCTGGTAAAGCACTGCATGGAAAACCACCGTAACGACCCCAACAAAGTGGTGAGTGCAGAAAAGCGCTGGGTAATAAAAAGTGTACATTCTGTAGAACCGTCCAATTCAATATGATTCCAATATATACATTTGGAATCACAGTTTTCAATAGGATTTAGTTGCAGATACACATACAATGATAGTAGTTCACATTTAATGCCCATAAAGCCCATAAAAATAATAAAAATGACCAATAATTTTGTTTATTTGAGTTTATTTTAATATTATATAGAGTTAATTACAGGTATATTCTCTCGCTGTTTACTGATCTTGTTTTTTTTAGGTTTAGTATTCTAATGTCATATATAGTTAATTACAGGTAGACACTTTCACTGACCACTGACTTTATGTTATTTGGATTTAGTATTCTAATGTTATATAGAGTTAATTATAGGTAGACACTTTTTACTGACCACTAGCTTTATGTTTATTTAGGTTTATGCTAATGTTATATAGAGTTAATTACAGGTAGATACTCTTACTAACCACTAGCTTTAGCTTTATGTTTATTTGGATTTAGTATTCTAGTGTTATATAGAGTTAATTACAGGTAGACACTCTCACTAACCACTAGCTTTATGTTTATTTAGGTTTATTCTAATGTTATATACAGTTAATTACAGGTAGACATTTTCACTGACCACTGGCTTCATGTTTATTTAGGTTTATTCTAATGTTTTATAGAGTTAATTACAGGTAGACTCTCTCCAACATGTTCAGCCCATCCAGTTGTACACAGTCTCTACATATTGAGTTGTATATATACACGTGAATGTGTGTATAGACTGTGTGTGTTTCTGTGTGCAGGTGTGTCCGGTGTGTTCCGCCATGCCCTGGGGAGACCCCAGCTACAAGAGCTCCAACTTCCTGCAGCATCTCCTGCACCGGCACAAGTTCTCCTACGACACGTTTGTGGTAAGCAGCATCAGAACAAAACTGTAAAATGTGTGAATATAAATTTATGATCATATGTCTGATGTTTTAGGGCGTTTTCACACCTGTAGTTCGTTTCTCTGGTCCGAATCAGTTGATGAGTTTGCTTGGAGCGTTTCTCCCTTTGTTTGGTCTGGTTTCACACAGGCATAAACCCAAGTGCACCAAAATGAGCACCAAAAATAACATGCGAACAGGCTGTGTCCTGATTGGTCAGAGCTGTCTGGCATGGGAGTGACTATATATATACATAAAAAGTAAATATAGTGAGAAGAATATGTGTTTCAGCGTGTATATCTTTGCTTTAACACCGAACCTTAAACGCTAAACTTTTAAACGCAGTGTTTGGACGTGCGGCGCAGATGTACACATAGTTAACCGAGTCACGTGACTGTGAGCAGTGAACGTGTGTATGGACGCAGCGTTTGTTCATAGCTGTGGTAGTCAGCTTAATCTGGCTAATATATCAGATTAAACTGCGCCTTATCAGCGGTTTAACTCAAATTAAGAGACTATATTTAATAGCTGGGTCAGATCGAGACCATATCACATTCTCACCACCGCTCCAGGATTCGCTTGGAACCGGACCAAGACCACCTCCTCTAGGTGGTCTAGGTCCGGTTCTTTTGAACCGAACCCGAGTGCGATTACTGTTTTCACATCTTCTCAGTCGAACCGCACTAAAGTTACAAACGGACCAGAGTTCGTTTTAACTGGACCACATAGTGCTGGTGTGAAAACACCCTCATCCCAATTAAATCACCTCAAATCACCATCTCAGTTCATCAGGTTTAGATCAGGTGATGTGGAGGGCAAATACTTTTTTTTTACTTTTACTGTTTACTAGGTAATTGTGTATGTATCTCCAATTTAGAAAACAAATTAGATGAAGAAATGAAGAAAAACACTGAATGAGAAGAGGTGTGTCCAAACTTTTTATTTCGCACTCTGTCACTGAGGCGTTAGTGTCTATCATATCACTACTAGGGGGGACCAACTGCAAATGATGGGATGTAAAGGGATGTTTAGCCACCAACAATCTCTTACCAAGAGGGACACTACCCAAAATACTACCCAAAAATTCTGACAACCTTTGTTAGGGCAGAGTAGCGAAGCAAACTTATGCTCTCTTGTGGCAAATACATAATTGTAAATATTATGTATGGGCATACACATATATATATATTTTTTATTCAAACGTGTAGTAAAAATTGTGGCTATTCATTTTTGTTTTGTTTTTTTTTCCGCAGGACTACAGTATTGATGAGGAGGCAGCACTGCAGGCAGCACTGGCCCTCTCTCTTTCTGAAAACTGAGACCCAGCAGCCTCCACCAATCAGCATCACCTCCTCCAACCGTTTCCAGCACCTCAACCCATAACCCACCAATCAGTATCAGCATCACCATCGCTCCATCTGATCCATTTTCACCTGTTCACCAGCATCACTTATCGCTTAATCCTCCACCGATCACAGGCTCATCTCTTCTCATATCCAGATATTCACAATTACCTCCTCGACCAATCGCCATCAGGTCCTCCAGCTCATCCACCAATGAAGATGATCAGTTCTTCGACCTTTTTATTTTATTTTCTCTTCCTTTCTTTCCTTTCCCCTCCATCCTCTGATTCCACACTCTGTGCGCTGGTATCTTTTCTGCTGGTTCTATTTCTGGTGCAATGCTCAGTCAGGTCATGCTGTTCACATGATCTCGTATCATTTCTACGTGGCTCCACCCAGACTTTATCTCTCCTTGGGATGGAGATGGAGACGAAGGCGAGGCAGATGGAGGCGAGGCAGATGGAGGCGGGACGTGGTGGCAGTACCTGCTGCAGTCAACAATAACAAAAGCATGACTTCACGACTTTCGTACTTCTGGAATATAAGAAAACAAATTACGCTTCAGAACAGATAGATTCCTCCATTTCACCACTCCATTTTCTACTTTTCTTTCTTTCTGTTTTTATCCCCTCTTCTTCTTCTTCTCTCTCTCTTTCTCTCTCTCTCTCGCTCATGTTCACACGCGGACAGATGGCGGCGTGAGCCGAGAAGAGCCGCCGCACGTCTTGCCCGTCCTGCTGGATGAGCGCGTCATTACAGGCTTGGATGATGTGTGCTTGTGTGTGTTTGCTGTGGTCGCTAAGCTGGCACAGGGTGGCCTTGTGCCAGGTAGCCCATTATTACCATGGTGACTGCTTTCACGATGAAGACCTTGGTTGGACTCGTGTTCAGCTGAGAGAGAATGAGAAAAAGAGAAAGAGATAGAAAAGGAGAGAGAGAGAGAGAATGAGTGTGTATATGAGTGTACGAGAGAGAGCTGATCTTTACATTATACAACAATTTACTGTGAGTTCAAAAAATTTAATATATATATATATATATATATATATATATATATATATATATATATATATATATATATATATATATATATATATATATATATATATACAGTGAGTCCAAGAAGTATTTGATCCCTTGCTGATTTTCTTTGTTTGCCCACTAATGAAGACACTATTCTTCTGCACTTTTAATGGTAGATATATTCTAACATGGAGAGACAGAATATCAAGACAAAAATCCAGAATATAATTTTAAAGAATATATTTTAATTAATTTGTATTTCAATGAGGAAAATAAGTATTTGATCCCTCTTGCCAAACACACTCAATACTTAGTGGCAAAGCCTTTGTTTGCAAGCACAGCGGTGAGACGTTTGTTGTAGTTAACCACAAGTTTAGCACACACACCAGGGGGAATTTTGGCCCACTCTTCTTTGCAGATCCTCTCTAAATCATGACGGTTGGTGGGCTGTCGCTTGGCAACTCTGACCTTCAGCTCCTTTCATAGATTTTCGATCGGATTGAGGTCTGGCGACTGGCTGGGCCACTCCATGACCTTAATGTGATTTTTCTTGAGCCAATCCTTTGTTGCCTTTGCTGTATGTTTAGGGTCGTTATCATGTTGGAAGACCCAACCACGGCCCATTTTCAGATCCCTGGCAGAGGGGAGGAGGTTGTCCCTCAGGATTGTGCGGTACATGGCTCCATCCATCTTCCCAGTGATGCGGTAAAGTAGCCCTGTACCCTTGGCAGAGAAACACCCCCAAAACATTATGCTTCCACCTCCATGCTTGACGGTGGGCACAGTGTTCTTGGGGTCATAGGCAGCATTTTTCTTCCTCCACACATGGCGGGTGGAGTTGAGGCCAAAAAGTTCAATTTTGGTCTCGTCTGACCACAAAACCTTCTCCCAATAACTTGGTTCATCTTTCAAATGATCATTGGCATACTTGAGGCGCGCCTCCACATGTGCTCTCTTCAGCAGGGGTACCTTTCGGGCACTGCAGGATGTGAATCCATTGTTGCGCAAAGTGTTGCCAATTGTTTCCTTGCAAACTGTGGTCCCAGCTGCCTTCAGGTCATTTGCTAACTCCTGCCGAGTGGTTGCAGGACGATTTCTGACCGTTCTCAGCATCATTGCCACCCCACGAGGCGAAATCTTCTTTGGAGCACCGGGCCGAGGTCTGTTGATTGTCATGTTATACTCTTTAAACTTTCTGATAATTGCACCAATAGTTGTTACTTTCACATCCAACACCTTACTAATCTTTTTGTAGCCCACTCCAGCTTTGTGAAGGTCAACAATTCTGACTCTGAGGTCCTGTGACAGCTCTTTGGTTTTACCCATGTTGGAGACTTGAAATCTGTGTGATCTGTCTGATTCTGTGGACAGGTGTTTTTCACACAAGTGATTAGTGAGAACAGGTGGCTTCAGGTCAGGTAACAAGTTGATTGGGAGTGTCTAACTGGTCTGTAAAAGCCAGAACTGCTAATGAATACTAAGGGATCAAATACTTATTTCACTCCATGAAATACAAATCAATTTATATATATTCCTTAGATTTATTTTCTGGATTTTCTTTTTAATATTCTGTCTCTCCATGTAAGAATACATCTACCATTAAAAGTATAGAATGATCATGTCTTTATTAGTGGGCCAACGAAGAAAATCAGCAAGGGATCAAATACTTCTTGGACTCACTGTACATATATATACAAATACTGTACATACATTATGTGGACAAAAGTGTTGGGACACCTGCTCAGCTAATTCAATTGTTTCTTTTAAACACAAAGTCAACACAAATTATACGTACAGTATAGTACACTTAATCTTTGGTTATAATTGTTCCTTAGCAAACTGTACCCAGGACTGTCACAATAACCATCTCTGTAAGGATGAAGTATTGTTACAGAAATAATACAGTATACAAAACAATCATTTCTAAAGGGCTGATCGATATTGGAAACACATTGGCATTGCGATATTTATTTATATTTATGTGATGTGAACAAATACAAAAATGTAGCTACAGTTCTTTTGAAATCATGGTCATTGTATTTAATATTTAAATAATCAAATTTGTATATCTATAATTATAATAAATTAAACAATATTGGGCAGATATAACGAAAATTATACAGCAAATGTTGGTATTAAGCTAATTAAAGAAGGGGGGTGATATTTATGCTACTGATACAATGCTTATTAAGTAGCATACGAGTACAATTGTTACAGCATTTTTAAGAGTGATGAACTACTCTCAGTTATTACGAATATTCAGATGTTCAAACTGAAATACAAATATTTAACATTTGAATTGATTAATTATTTCTCTTGTATAATTTATATTGTGTAATAAGTCAATAATGTATTTATTGTGACTGGCCTAGTTGCACGTTATGCAGAAACCCTACCTAATCAAAAGTGTTGGGACGGCTGCTCAACTTATCTATAGTTTCCTCCAAAACAGAAGGGAATTAAAATTTGTTAATCCCGTCTCTACTGTCCAGAGAATTTCTTTTCATTGCTATGAAGATTTGACTGCATTCATCAACAAGAGTATTGTTACTGAGGCCTCTCATTCTAAAAGTATTAGGTGGAGCTACATCATTCCAGAGATCTAAATTAAACCGGCATGGTGCCTATAGGTTCATCTTCTCTGTCTGCTCAAGAGAGTCTTATTCAATTGGCAATACCTCTCTCTTTAAAGAGACTAGACGAACTGTATATTTGTGTGCATTGGCACATTTGTTTCAGCAGCAGTGGGTGCTTAACTAACTAACTCTGAACCGTGACCAGGGCATGGTTCACTTGAACAAGATGACTCAGTGATGCGATGTTCTGGTGTTGTGCTGAATTCAGCAACCCCGCCGGGAAAAGCACCCCCTCTCAGAAGCGCACGCTAAGTCGCTATGTATGTAACAGTGACTGATTTCCAAGTATGTTCTCAGTATATCTCAGAGAGGTTGCTTTTTATGGCAGGGGTGCTGAATCTGGCACAACACCGACAAGCCCACTGAGCAGCAGGTCGGGCACGGATTGTTTAAACGCAGTGTGAGTGCAGGCCAGCTTGGGGAGTGGGGAGGTGGCAGAACCGTGCTCCAGCGTGATTCAGCCAAACTGTAAAAGTAGCCAATCCCTTAAAGTAGCTAAACGCAGTATTTATTAGAAAAAGGGGTGTTCACACAGTTTTGGACATATTGTGTGTATATGTATAAAGCTGGGCGATATGTTAAAAACATTATTTCACAATATTTTAAGACTTTTTGCAGCCAAAATGCATCAGAAGCGACAGATTATTAAAAGTGCCATTCAGTACTCTCCTAAATTGAGTACATTTACTTACAACCATTAATTTGGTAAGAAAATGTATTTATCACAATAAAATAAAATATGATCATGGTGCCCATATGGGGATTGTTCTACAGGTTTCAGACAATACAAAAACAACACAGAGACGTAATACAGTTTCTGATTCAGTTTTCACTCCTCTTACCCAAACACCAACATAATGTGATGTAGGCGGAGTCTCATAAACCATCACATAAGGATCTCTCTCTCTCTTTCTCTCTCCTTCCTTTGATTTTGTTTCTTTTAGACTCTTGCACTTTTTTCTACATGACTGAATTCTAGTGCTGATGTTGTTTTCCAGTTCTCGGACAGGATTCAATAGTACTGCATTTACTCTTCTCTCTGCTCTTACCTGGTTGCTACAATAATATTTTTTATGAAGCATCAGATTAGAACAAAATCTATATTTTTGGAAAAACGTTTCAGTTTCAAATGGTGCACTAATACTGAGGAAGTAAAAAAAAATAAAAAAATAACTAGAGAAATACAACCGAAAGGTGTGCTGATCTCACGGGGACGTGCTGATTTATTGTTTTAACTTTTGTTTTTTTTATATATATCTATATATCGATATTTCGGATGTGAAAGAAAGACTTGGGGCTGTCCTCGGACTGTAAGGAGGGCATGCAGTTGCAGAGCTCGACCACAAGGGGGCACAGTCATTCAGAGCCCAGTTTAATGTCTCCTTTTTTTTTAAAGAGCTGTGTGTGTGTGTGTGTGTCTGTGTGTCTGTGTGCCTATAGGCAGATTACTGGTGTTGGGTCTGGACAGACGGTCTCTGGGTGGTGGAGATGAAGATGTGGGTGTTTAGTGTATTAAAGTGATAGTTGTACACAGGGGTGTAACAATGCACTCTGCTCATGGTTCGATTCACGATTCTGGATTCATAATTAGTAGGCCTGTAACGAAAAGAATTTTTTGTGGACGACATATTGTACCTGAAATTATTGCGATACACAATATTTTTGTAATTTTAAGACTATTAAATACCACTGACATAATGATAACAGAATAGCATAAAAAAGCAATTATACATTTTTTAAAGACAACACAATTGAAATTAAACATTTATTAAAATTAGTTTGGGAATTATATACTTATTTCTTCACAGTTATTGAAGCATGACTGGCTAAAATACTGTTCACTGTTATATAGATGTACAAACAAAAAATCACAATAGACGATATCACGATTATCAAAAATGATTGAGGTCCTGTTAGTTTATTGTACGATAAATCGATATTGCAATTATTGTGACAAAAAAAACAAATTTTGATTGGCAAAAAAATAAGGAGACTTTCTATTCTTTTTAATTTAAAGTGTATAAAGAATGAAAAATGCACCTTGTATAAATGTTCCCTTACTGTTCGAAGTGTGAACAAACAACTGCACTGTTTTTTTTTTGTTTTTTTTTTTTGTTTTGTTTTTTTCTCAACTAAGCACTTATTTGTTTAGGCAATCAACAGTGAACGTATCAATGCGAAAAGTGGACAGTAACAAAGAAAATAATTTATTATTCTGCCTAAATAGGTTTTTGTGTATCTTTGCTAAAGTATTTCCATTCTTTTGTGACTTTTTACTTTAATTTGGCTGCTTACTTTTCACTCCACTACATTATTGGAAATTCTTCCTCTCACGACTTCAGTGATTGGCTTCAGTCGAAATGACTGACACATCCTCCACCCTTTGCTTAAGCCCACTGGCTTTTTTCCCTGCAATAGTGGGTTTGCGTCCTCTGGTGTTCAAACAATGCAACTGCAGAACATTTCATTAGAAGAAAATGAAATTGTGTGTTCCCAAAGTGCCAATCGCTAAAGTTTTTTCCATCGTGATGCACCATGCGACAATGCTTTGTTACACCCCTGGTTGTACCTTTTTTAAGACAGACGTGAAAAAATTAGACAGAATTAGGCCTTCAGATGTCTTGCGTGTGCATGTATGTATGTGTGTGTGTGTGTGTGTGTGTGTGTGTGTGTGTGTGTTGTGGCTTTTTAAAGACATGATTGGCTTTCTTTTGGGTGCAGAAGGCAGGACTGTTACACATAGTTCATGATGTATTGTTCCAGAATGAATTGCGCTAAACAATATTTATTGTAATAATAAAAAAAAGATTTTATGCCACATATGTAATGATTATAAAATGATGATGATAGTAATATAATAGCATAAAATGCATTCACACTTTACACATTTTAAAATAGGAATATTTAGACTTAATATAACAATATATAATTGGAATGTAAAAAAAAAAAAGTTTAAATATCCTTAATAAATAAAGGCTGATGACGCATCATATGCACTTAAAGGAGAAATCTCATGTAAAATGAACTTGGGTTGTAGTGAAACATGATAACGAGTATAAACTTTTTTTTCTATAGCTCACCTCCACTCAACCTTAGAACTCTGAAATACAGAGCTTTTAGCCGATGCTCCTAATAGGCTTACAATGCAAGTGACGGGGGCATAGAGTTGCCCATGCAAATAAATCATTGTTTTTGCCCTCAGAATTCTTCAGATAAAATGTGGAGCTACTTTAAGTTTGTTAATGGTGTAAAAATAGTGATTTCTTTGAATGGACAATGCTATGCCCCCATCCCAACCTGTTGGGAACATCAGCTAAGAGCTCTCTATTTCAGAATGCTAGGGGCAAATGGATAAGGACTATTCGAAAAATGTTAATACTTGTTATTATGTTTCACTACAACACAACAAGTCTATTTCACACCTGATTTCTCCTTTAAGCTTTGACAATTGTGGATTATTTATAATCATTTGAAAGCTGTTGGCTGAAGACAGATTAGAAAAGGTTAGTGGCAATCTGTGTTTTTCATCTTTAATGAGTTAAATTAGGAAGTTTATCCCAAAGCGTGTCACAATCATCAATTGAGTTATGTGTTTTACAATCGATAGCACAGAAACCAGAGGTTTGGTTCCAAATCGGATTTGGATTTGTGAAGAAATGACTCAGTTTGCCTGTTTACACTTTGTGTTAAGAAAATGTGATGAACTACTTAAAAAATGCACTTCTCTCCTTCAATCTACTGGTTTATAAGCATGAGCGAGAGTGAGAGAATGACCGAGAGAGCAGGAGAGAGGCCAACCCCCACAGTAAAAATAAATACTCATAAGGGTTTTTTGGGGGTTTTTTTTGGTGTTGTTTACTGACCACCTAAATTATCCAATTGTATTCCGATCATAGTAAGTAAAATCTGACTAGCATGTTTAGAGCACCAAAAATGCATGAAATTGCCCCAAGAAATACACATTCCATTTAATTTATTTATATTTAATACAGACAAGATTAGTCCTTGACAAGCCCCACATAAGATACAGTTTAAGTGACCAGATCGCAATCTGATTACAGTGTATCTTGCGGGTGTTTAAACTTGGCTTTTTAAGTACCAGTAAAAAGTTTGAGCACACATACTCATTAATCTTTGTTCTTTGTTTATTGATATACCACAGTTAGTTCTGATCCTGTAGTGTGAGAGGCGTCTATGAGTTCCAAATATAATTGGGAAATTAATTTACTGTAACAGTAGATTGATCCTTATTTATAAATAGGAATAAAAGGAATCTGAGGGGAATCTTCTACACTCATTCTGATGCGTGTATACGATGGGAAGTCAGATTCTGACAGAGAACAAAAAAATCAGCCCAACTTATAGCTAACATTTTAAAACCAATTAATATAAAGTATAGAAAGACTCCGCCCACATATCTGATAACAACAGGATGTAGTAAAGTTCTTTAGTCTGTTTACTAAACTGTAGTGTGAAACTTGACAAAACTAACTGGATCAAATGTACAAATTATGCAATGGAACAAAGAGAAACAAACCTGGAAAATGCTAATGCTATCTAAAGGTTTGGGATACAGTCACCAGCATGCATGCTAATGCTAATGCTAAGTGTAAACAGGCTCACTGTGACAGGTTTAGAAAGAAGAATTTAACATTTTAACAAAGTAGTAGAATCACAGATGTTTAACTGCTGTTTATTTTAAATGTTTTAGATTTTAGACTCTTCTCGATTGATTTTTATCCTTTAGGAACAGCATATATGACTGGAGGTGGGCTGGATCTTTGAGGAATGCTTGGTTAGATGCTTTGGTGTCGCTCTGTGGTGTTTGTGTGTGTGGTGTTTAAACCGCTTTAAGAATCCAGTGTTTGGTTTGTGATCTGCTGTTGTCCGTGTTTGAATGTGTGATATAAGGATATTTGTGCATATATAAGGAGAACGGGCCTCCCGGTCGGCTCTGCTAGAACTGCCGCTCGCTGTATTGAAGCCTGTAGGATATATTGGCTTCGTTTTTGGGTTTTTTGTTGGTTGACGTTGCGAGTAACTCCTCTTTTTACGAGGCTGTTTGTCGAGACCGTTGGAAAAGTTGAAATTCTCTGTACATATAAATAAATAGCGGGGTTACGAGTTTCTGCCTCATTATTGCGGCGCAGGTTTAAACCCTAATGAAGGTGGGATCACCTTCGTTTTTATGAAGACGCATGTTGAAAAAAACATTGCACTTTGGTTAGTTCAAAACGTCTTGACGAAAGAGTAGGAATTTTGTTCCAGTGATTTACTTTGGCTGAGTACTGCCAAGTGTGTTTTACAGCAGTCACAATATAAGTGTGCATTACATCATTACCGTGTGGAAAAAGGGAAGATAGAAGAGAACATTGTTTTTTTTTTTTTTTTTTTTTAAAAAGAGAGAGGTTTTCCTTAGAGGTTTAGAGCACCACACAAGCTGTTGTTGTTTTTAAGTAATGGGTTACATGTGAAACATCTAAAAAACATCTACAAAAAAGTACAAAAAATCTATAATTATAAATATAATGTCTTTTTGTTTGGGATTTTTTACATGATTCTCAAACAAGCAAATCTTCTCTAGCCTGTGTGATGCCTCTTGGTGTGAATTTGGCATTATAAAGAGATGCCTGTAAGGGTTTTAAAGGGCCCATATCCTGGAAAACCATATTTCCGGTCCTCAAAATACAAAAGTTAACAAAATTCAAAAATTTGGGATATCATGAAAAGTGCACTTTTATTCACAATGAACCCAAGATATTTCATGTTCTGGTCACATTTATTTATTAATTTATTTATACGCATCCTTTCCATTCCTTTATTTCAGTTTTTGGTATTTCTAGAAAGCCCATTTATATAGCGACAAAAAAGCAGCATTGTTTTATGATGTCATAAAGCCAGCACATTTACATTTATATAGCCCCGCCCACTGTAACATTCTTTTTTTATTAAGCTATGGTCACACAAGGCTTCTGTTGCTGAATCTTATTTATTTTGGACAACTTCAAAACTTTGAAAACTTCAGTTGTTATTATTAACTAATATGCTAATTGCTAAGGTAGCTCCTCAGTGTACCACCATTAAATACTTAAATACATCGTTTTTATTTATATTTATCCTACTAAACACCTTATATCTGGGAATCCTGTTAAACTGGGTTGACTTCTAAACTGACACAAAACAAAAACTTTAGTTTGGTATCAATACAGACACCCTGTAAAAATTAATTTAATGAAAGTAACTCAAAGTTTCAGTCAAAAGGTGGGACACACCTTAAATTCAGTGCTTTTTCATTAATAATACTAAGGTCATCCAAACTATGAAGAAAATCATATTGAATGATTTAATAAACAAAAAGAACAAATCAGATTTTTTAGATTTTAGATTCTTTAAATTAGCACCTCTTGCTTTACACGTCTTGGCTGGATTTTCTCAGTCAGTTTTATGAGTCACCTAGAATTCAGGCTTTCAGTTAACAGCTGTGCTGAACTCATCAAGAGTTAATTACTTAAATTTCTTGTCTCTTAATAAAGTGTTTGAGAGCATCAGTTGTAAAGTAGTGAAGAGGTAGAGTTACAGGTATACAGTGAATAGTGAATATTTGAGTAATGTTCTAATACAGATTATGAGAAGCAAGAAATACTCAACTAAGTAAAGAAAATGGTCATCAAAGACCATCAAAAATGTTTTGATGAAACTGGCACTCATTAGGACCACCGCAGAAAAGAAAGCGCAAGAGTTTTCTCAGAAACCACAAATTAACAGCACATCAGATAAGAGCACCTAAATGCTTTTAAACACTTAAGTTACTACATGATTCCTTATGTGTTCCTTCATAGTCTGGGTGGCTTTAGTATTAATTTACAATTTATGCAAATTACGTCTGTGTCTGAGCACTAAATCTTTGGTTTCACCTTGGGTTCTGTCCATTATTTATATATATATATATATATATGTGTGTATATAAAGGTAACTGTCCTGTGTGACCACGGCGTACGGAGTGTTTTAGCTTGTAGTGCTTCATTAAATGAGTCACAATACAAGCCATCCAATCAGAGCATAGCTTATTTACATGCATCAGTACTAAAGTCACTAAAAAAAAGAAAAAGATATCTGAAAAAGATATGGTTTTGGTTCTTACGCCATATAAATGTCACAAATAGCCCTACATAATGGCCTAAATGTTAAATACTAGATCAGTGCAGGATATGGGCCCTGCGGGTGGATTCCAGGCTTTTTATATTTGTATCATCCTGTCGTCGCGATGGTGCAGCGCTGCGGCGCGAATATCTGAGTGTATTTGGACTGAAGAGCTTCTGAGAACTGTGTAAGTAGGTTACAAGCGTTCCATTACCCTGAACTTTTTAACTCGGTTCTGAATTATTGATGCTTTTTTCTAAGTGTTTGTAAAATACCATGTGCAGATAAGTCACGTTCGCAGCTGTAGCAGCATCATGTAGGTTTTTTGAACTTTTTGATATATATATATTGTACTCCCTCTTTTTTTCTTTCTTCTGTTCCTGTTTCCCGTTCCTGTTCCCTTTGAGAATTACCTTGAAAGAAAACTGTATAATTTTCATGTTTTTTTTTGTTTTGTTTTTTTGGGTTTGTAATATTCTGTACCATTTCTGTCACTGTACACCATAAACAGCCCTCTTCTCTGGCATTGTGGGACTGGAACTGAACTGGTTCTCGAGTCGTGAGGACCACAAACTGACCACAATGTTGGAGAAGTCCAGGATCACCCACTGGAACTTGACAATAATGAACTTTTCGGTTTTCGAGGACTTGCTGGAGGGGATCAGTGGCTCGGGAACTGCATTTTGTTGGAATAACGTTGGGATAATTGGTGTGGAATTGTGAGGGGACCTGATTTCGGACTCGACTGGAACACTTTTCCACTTCTTCTTCTTCTTCTTCTTCTTCTTCTTTGTCTTCTGCTGTAGGCCTGGAGCAGGTGGAGGTGGGTGAGTGAGTGTAATACCCACTATGGCCAACAGAGGGCGGTGAAGACTTTGCAGAGAGTCTGGTACTTTTTGACCCCCTCAGTTTTGAGCTGGAGCACCACTCTCGGGACAAGACAGGACAAGATAAGAGGATGAGAGAGTGCGTAAGAGAGAGCGAGAAAGAGCTCTCAGCAGCCAGGAGCCTGTCCACCATACTGGCTCCATCACTGATTGATCCAATGTCTGCTCACTGGCCTGTGGATGAATGTGTGTGTGTGTGTGTTTGTGAGAGTGTATGAGTGAGTGAGTGAGTGTGTGTGTTGGTGCACTCCCAATGGGATTATGCATTCATGACGTAATAATGACTATAATAATGACCGTAATAATGGCTGTACTGATGATAATGATGACGACGATAACGATAATATAACAGTAATAACAAAGGACACCTGTTGAGATGCTAACACCCACGTGGAGTTTTGAAGCCGTACCGCTGTTCGAGGTTTAATAAGATACTTATACTCTGTATTTGTAGCAGTTTCCCCCTCAATAAAACCACTGACCCATCCCACTTCAGCCGGTCTCACTCTCTCTTCATTTGATACTTTAATTAAACATTCATTAACGATTAAGCTTAATAAAGATCCAAACAAACTGCAATGTGACTCCTCCCCAAGGGGGGAGTCTATCTCAGGCTTCAGCAGCTGAGTGTGTTAATGGACTGTGGGCAGCGAGGCCAAGGGTTCTCTTCACATTACAGATGGTTTTAAGATTTATAGTGTAAAGTAATACCTTATGTTAAAATATGTGGTTGCCATTAAGGCTGTTAGAGATTGGATAGCCTGATTTATTTGCTTTGCATTTAAAAAAAGAGTTGATAATAATAATTAAAATAATATCATGATTAGGCCTGTTACGATACATTTTTTTTTTTTTTGCAAACGTTGTCCATGTTGTCCCAGTCATTTTTTAGATAAATATTGCTGGCATTGTAAGACCTTTAAATGGCACTAATATACTAATAACACAATATAATAACAAAGGTATTACACCCATTTAAAGAGAGTAAACTTTCCATTTCTGTTCACACACCTAATTTTGGAACCTGAAAAGATCCCAGCTTGAACCAAAGTAAGTTATAGTCACATATATTAATAAACATTGCGAAGTGCAGAGGCAGGGGAACCGTGGGTCCGCCCCACACCATGACGTGCATCCCCGGCCTGTCCCAGCTGGCCCGCGTTGGACCGGCATAGTGTCTGTGTCTCTCTGTGTTTCCACACTACCGGGTCTCAATATATGTAAGTGCATTTTGTAAGTGCAAATACAAAAAAACTATATCACGATTATTAAAATAATTGAGGTCATGTCCATTTATTTATTGATAAGTCGATAAAGTAATTATTGTGACAGGCCTAATTATGATGTTTCATGGTATATGATATGGCACACCCCCAACTGAACAAGAATTTTGTCAGATTTGTAACAGAAGTGATGATATATAATGGTAATAATAATGCACTCCAAATATCTCCATATATCCAGGATTAAAGTAAAATAAATGATACTGGACAGATATAATCTGTCTCTAGTAGATTCAGTATATAATGGGAAATGAGAACAGTGTGAGTTTTTCTTTTTGCTTTAAAACATAAAAACTGCAAAAAAAGTAGTAACCTGATGTGATAATTAGGGGTGAGTGATATGGCACCATATTTCAGGGTATTCAAAAATGTTGCCGATATTATTGCGTACAATACAATATGGCACACCACTAGGGGCGGTTGTGGTGTGAAAGCAATGGTTTATTAAAAACTTCCAAATAACTTCACATGCAGTTAGTCAGCCAGTACACCACCATCTGTGGACTTCAAAACTGGCTTTTATTGGCTAAATTTGGTCAGCGTAAAGTTTATCAGTTCAATTTTCTTACCGTTCGAAATTATAGGAAAAATTGAATGTAAAAACTTATTTCATATGTTTCATTATTTTGTATTCCGGCCATTTTTCCAGTTAAAAATTCTTCACCTCTGCCCCTCATAATCGCAATTCGAGGAAAACATTTTCAAGTTTTGACATCTTGAAACAAAAGTAAGCTTCATATTTAGGTCAAAAGATACCAAAGTGGAAAAATAAGAAAATCAAGAAAAGTTTCCCTTTTTTATTATTATTATTTTTTTTGTAAATTATGTTTGCAAAATGCTTAAATGAAAAACTTGAAAACTTTGATGAAACCCCAATTCCTTTTTACTATACCAAATACAAAACTGAAATATTTTTACATCCAATTTTCCATTTTCGAATTTAGCTTGAAACGTTTAGAAAATGAAACTGCTAAATGTTACACTGACCATATTTACACAGCAATTTCAAAAAATAGACAAATACGATGTTTATTTTCAATTTTAAGTTGTTCACATTATTATTTTAATTTGACCCGTATCTGACATTTGTAAACAGCCTGTGCTGTGTAACTGATGCACAAAACAACGACGCTTCACATGAAGTTTTGGTTTCATTCTGGTCAGAATCACAGGAGCGATCAAAGAGTTCAGGCTTCTGCTGGACTCAGCAAAGTGGAAAAATACTTGTTTCAAAACTATTATAGTATAAAAGTATGAAAGTAAAAGTAATGCAGGGGGAAAAAGTCATTAAGATCAAAAGCTTAGACCGATCCACAGAGTCCTATAGTGCACTACCCCCCCCCACCCCCCCTCCCACAAAACACATTTTTCTAAAAGTCATAATGACTATAATGTTAAAATATTAAAATGTTAATGTTGGGTGTAGTAAAACATGATAAATAGTTCTTACCTTTGTTGAATAGCCCACCACCACTCTCCTACAGCTTCCTGAGATCCAGTAATTTTGTGCAGCACTCTGTACAACGGCCGTATTAGGGCACATTTTGCCCCAGATAAATCGCTTTTTACACCGTTATCCAGCTCAAAGTAGCTCCACACCTCCTTGCTAGAATCCGGAGAGCCCTGACATTTAAATCGAGGCATTAATAACTTAAAAAACTGCACAAGAAGCTTATTAAAAACCTCTGTTTGCATCCCATAACGCTTCTTTGTAGCTCTGGGCGCCGCCATCACTGTACTGATAATGACATATATACATAGACTCTGCATAGCCTGCCTCCTGGTGTAGCAGCTGGTGCCCAGTGCATTTATTTACACTGAGGAAGGTGTTTAATGCAACTATAATAATCACAACTCTACCAATTTATACCTGATTTTCACACGGTTTGGTTTGTAACAAACAGCAGAGATGTAGTAAAGATTCAGGACGTTGTCACACATTATAAAACGTGTTTTCATGCTGAAATACTTTGTATTTTGTATAAGTATATATTATGTATTCTTTGTAGCATTTTTGAATTAAGCAAGTGACATCATTTGTAGTAGTGGTAACCTTAATTACCTTATTATCCTCAGTTCCTTCCAAATATTAGCAACATATAGTAAAATACTACAGTTATTACTCTGCTTAACCATCATTTTTGGAAGAAAAAAACAACATTATAACGTAATATTATTGCATAGAAGACATTGATGAAAGTTCTCCAGAAGGCATCTAAGACTCTAAGAATGACTGTAAGACTGTAATAATGTAACAATCATTGCTTTAATACTAGGTATCAGCCTTTTAAAAGTGTATCTTCAGCGTTTGCAGTCTCACAGAGATTGTTTTTCTGCGCACTATTAGGGTAATTACGGTAATTTCACAGCGGACGCAGCTCTCCTGGTCCTGTGCGCTGCTGCTGCTGCTGGAGGAGGATTAAGAGAGACTCTGCTGCTTTCATATTTCTGTATTTGATTGAAAATAAACTAGTAACCAAGATATTGAGATCTTTTCCAGCTTATTTTACCCCCGGATCAGAGAAGGACTCTTTGTGGGTTGTTAAACAGCTTTAGGATGTGTGTTAGCTAGCTAAGTTAGCTAAGTTGTGTTTGTAGTTAGCGTTAGCCAGCTAAGTTAGCTAGGTTATGTGTGTGTTAGTTAACTGGCTAAGTTAACTAGGTTATGTGTGTGTTAGTTAGCTAGTTTAAATGTGTGTTAATTAGCTAGGTTATGTGTGTTCGTTTGCTAGCTAAGTTAACTTTTATGTGTGGGTTAGTTAGCTAGGTTATATATGTGTTAGTTAGCAAGCTAAGTTAGCTAGGGGAAATGTGTGTGTTAGGTAGGTTAATTGTGTTAGCTAGTTTAAATGTGTGTGTGTTAGTAAGCTAGGTTAAATGTGTGTTATTATTATTATTATTATTATTATTATTATTATTAATGTATATTTCCCTTTATAATACTGTGATATGATTTGCAGTAACTCCTAAAGAAGAACACAGTAACTCCTCAGTCATTAGTAATGAGTTACCATCTGCTGCTGTTAACTCCCGAAAAAAGAAGACAGGGACCCCTTATTAATTATCTATGAAGAAGACAGGGACCCCTTATTAATTATCTATGAAGAACACAGGGATGCCTAGTCCGTTATCTAACACAAATATTTATTCATTTAAACATGATTTCCCCCAGAATAAGGATGTTGGACACAACCTACAGTAAAGCTGTATGTGAGCCATCACTTCTAGTGAGCACATCTCCAGGAGGACTGAAGAAGAGCACAGGTTTAGAATAAACACCTGTAACACACTGACAGAACATGACAAAAATGGGGGTTAAACAGACTACTACACATTTCAGTGTGTCTAACATTTGGAAGATATTGAGCATACTAAGGTAAGTAAGGTTAATATATGATAAGTGGTGTCACTGGCTTTAATATCACCACTGATAGAATAACCTGCAGCAGCAGATAAACACACTGATAGAGGCTAGCGGTCCGGCGCTGTGGAATTACCGTAATTACCCTAATAATGCGCACTAAAAGTCTGTGAGACTGCAAGGCTGAAGATGAACGTTTATAACGTTGGTGCTTAAAATTAAAGCAGTGACCGTTAAAACAAAATTGAGTACAGTCAGTCTTATAGTCTTAGATGCCTTCTGGAGAACATAAATAATGTCTACTATGTAATAATATTAAGTTATAAAGTTTAAGCAGATTACGACACCCTGTAGTATTTTACTATATGTTGCTAATATTCGGAAGATAATGATGATAATAAGGTAATTAACGTCACTACTACTACAAATGGTGTCACTCAAATATGCTTTTAATATCACCACTGATCAAATAATTGTTTGTGTAGACTGATTTAGATCTATAGTTCAGCAGTTGGCATGTAAGGGTTTTCAGTAGTTAATGTTGATTTGAGCAGTAATTAATGAATAGTTATTATAAAGGAGACATAATTAGTAAGTAGTTCTCTGAGAGATATGTAAGTCTCAGTAATTATTGTGGAGTTAATAGTGAACTACTATAAATATTAGTTCAGTACTATCTACTGAGTAATTATTCAGTACTCCCTGGTAGTTAATAGAAAATATTTAGGTGTTAATGCAGCACTATTAATTAGTTACTGCTTAGTTCCTGCTTAGTTACCTATTAACTATGGAACAGTATTATAAAGTGTTACCGGGTATTTGAGAAACCAATTTTAGCCTCACATCTACATTTTATTTGTTACTCAATTAAAAAAAACATTCTAAAAAGAGTGGTTTACACCAATACTTCTAGTTAGGTTAACGTAAAAAGCCAGCTTAATCTAGTATACTTTAAAATGGCTGAACTGACTGAAAGGCTAAGCTAGCTAATGCTAGTTAGACAGATAATAGCTAGTATTTCAACACAAAAAAAATTTACATACAAAATATTTATACTTATAACGTAATATATATATATATATATTACATATGTATAAAAATGCCCCGATACGGTCGATTATACAGAGCGCTGGGCAAAGCGCACAAAATGACTGTATCACAAAGGTTGCTGTATTCAACAAAGGTAAGTACTTTTTTATCATGTTTTTTACACCAAAAGTTAATTTTACACCGGAATTCTCCTTTAAGTATGGTAATGAAGTAGTTGTACACCTCTGCATGGATGATGAGAAATATAAAGGGATTAGGCTGGAAAATGGATTTTCTGTGTAGTTAAAACAAAGGCAAAAGTAATTTTTAGAAGGCCAAATTGCACAGTATTCTCATAATGAGTCATAAGCAGCATTTGAGACAAAACTGCAAGTATAATTAGCAAACCATTGAGTTCAATATGGGACCCTCCCACATGGTTACTGGTATTGGGGAATGCCTCAGGAACCTGTTCCTGGGGGACGGGCTCAATGAGAAAGGCCTGGTTTGGGGTACACTTGCTGGAGTGCAGCTTAATTACCAGTGCTGAATGGACTCCTGACAATCTCCTGCAGTGGGGGGGATCTTTTCTGCAGAGAATGGGGGCACCCCGGGCCCGCGGCAGGCCCGGAGCAGCCCAACACAATTGGCAGTTGCCCGGGCGATGGCTGCTTTTAAAGGTGCTGGTGCTGGAAGCCGGCGAGGCCGTCTGGGACGAGGCGGCGGTTCCTGGGAGATGGCAGCCTGCGCAGAAACACGCAGACGCTCCAACCTGCTCACGCTCGGGCCTAGCACCTGCCCACAGCATGCCAACCATCCACACACTCCACCACACACTCCGGCGGCTGCAGGTGGGGCCCGCTGAGTTACTGTGCCCTGTCACAGGCTGCTGAGGGGTAATAAACGGGGTAACTGATGGGCATGAAGGAGACATTAGTTTGCAAATGAGAACAAGAAGGGTGACATACTGTATGTCGAGTGCGGCTTTGTGCTGGATATAAACTTTATATATGGGTGTGGGTGTGGAGGCCCAGCAGCGTGGGGTGGCCAAGGGTCCAATGCAACACTAAATAACACACATCATCCCACAGGTTGCTAGAAGGATATACCCAGTATGTTTCTTTAATTTCCATTTGGATCTATCTGCTATCAGAGGCACACTGCTGCTGCTGCAGCTCAGCCAATCAGCTCTCCCTCATGCCCTACCTCTAAACCCATACATCACCCAGTGCCCCTCTCATTTTTTTTTTAGCCATTAAATGTCATAAAAATATAATAAAAACATTTCATAACAAAGAAATTGCACCCTTTTAAAAGACTTTCCAACTTTCCATTTCTGTCCACTGACCTAATTTTGGAACCTTAAAAGTTCTCAGCTTGAACCAAAGTAGGTTATAGTCAAATATACTGTATACACACACACACATATATATATATATATATATATATATATATATATATATATATATATATATATATATATATATATATACACAATGCGAAGTGTAGTGGCAGGGAAATCATGGGTCTGCCCCACACCATGACGTGCAGCCCCGGTCTGTCCCAGCTGGCCAGCATTGGACCAGCATAAAGACTTTGCCTGAGGCAACACGAACCTAAGAGACACTAAAGTTAAGAGACTAGAGCCGCATTGTGCCGTTACTGTGTTTCTTCAAGTTTGTTTTGGGTTCATTTACTCCCTGTCTCTGTGTCTCTCTATGCTTCTGCGCTAGCGTCATGCCCACAGTCATAATATATGTGCATTTTGTAATGTAAACACAATGAACAATATCACAATAACTAAAATGATTATTGTTAATATATAATTATATTATTATTATTATTATTATTATTATTATTATTATTATTATATATTTTTTTTATTTAAACCTTTATTTTACCAGGCAAATCATTAAGAACAACTTCTTATTTACAATGGCAGCAATGGCAGCTTATTTACAATGGATTATGATATATTATTAAACTGATCATGTCCATTTATTGAACGATATAAGTCAATAAATTGAATTATTGTGACAGGCCTAGACATGGAAAAATGTAAACATTCACTAATCAGCTTACAGAGTAAGTCTTGACATTGTTTGTCACTGTCTTCAAACTGGCAACCCGCGTAAACTTCTTATAACTCCCTCCAGTGTTTGGAAATTGGACTGCTTTAGCCATTTCACACACTTGCTCTCATTTATTACTGACTGTTGTGTTAATTCTCTGCAGCGAGGCACCTGACTGTTTATGTTTAATCAACTTAATCAGAACAATGATCACAGTGATGTTAGTAACGCGTTACTCTAATCTGATCCTTTGTTTCAGTAACGAGTAATCTAACGCGTTACTATTTCCAATCCAGTAATCAGATTAATATTACTTATCCAAGTCACTGTGCATTACTCTCTCTCTCTCTCCACCTCACACACACACACACACACACCGCTCCCTTCCCCATCACTTTTACATTCCTCCACTGTCTCTCTCTCTCGCGTTCGGTGTGTCTTTAGTTTCCGCCCGTTCTCGTTTTTCCGCCAGTTCTCAGGCTCCCTATCTTTTAATAAAGGCGTTTTTTCCCGGCCGCGTCCCAATTCACTAGCCAGGGCAGCGGTTTGCACAGATCTGATTGGCCGAGGAGAGCGTTTGAAGATTTTACACCACACGTGACTGGTCTGCGAGTTTACTGTGCCGCAGAGCGCGTATACCGTAAAGACAAGAAAAGTTCCACCGCTTTAAATGAACGCTGTTAGAATTAAATCCTTCTCAGTAGTTTATGGGTTTGGGGCCGGATTGGACAACGTCTGGGTCCGGACCCGGACCGCAGTCCCCATATATGTGATCCCTGGTCTAGATCATATACACGGTTCTGTTTTATAAAACCACTCCTTGCTGCCCTGCAGAGAACAACAAGTTCAATGTTCAGTTTTACTGTGTTAAATATGTCAGGTCAATTTATGTTAAGTGAAATCAAGAAAGACCATATTTTATGTTTTATAAAAAAATAGTTATGTGAAGTTAATTTAAAACAAATAGTCTTTTATTTTTTATAAAAAAAAATACATATTTTTTCAGGAAATAGTTCAACTTTAAATGTCTAGAGATACATTGATGCTGTTAAAAATGCATTTTCCAATAAAGGGAGTTTTGGCAAATCTGGTTATAATGTTTATGTTATGTTAAGGCGGCAGGAGGTGGTGTCTGCAGCTGCTGAAAGTAACTAATAAAGTAACTTGTAAAGTAACTTAGTTACTTTTAAAATCAAGTAATCCATAAAGTAACTAAGTTACTTTTTAAAGGAGTAATCAGTAATTAGTAATCGGATTACTTTTTCAAAGTAACTATACCATCACTGCTGATAACCCCTCGATCCCTGACCTCTCTCTGCTCTAAGATTGCGGCCTAGAACCTTAGAAACCCTTTGTGTGTGTGTGTTTGGGTGTGTGTGTCTGTGTGTGTGTGTTTGGGTGGTTGGGGAGAGATGCATATTCATACACACACTATAGGCACTTCCACACAAGTGTGTGTGAGGGTGAAGTGTGTTAGCAGGAGATGTAATAGGCGTATAGAACTGAGAGTAGCAGGTGTAGGAACTTCATCTATTCAGACGCCAAGGCTCTCCTGCCCAAAACCAGCCCAAACTCACAGCTCATTAACTAACGAGGTGAAACAATGTAGAGGCTAGGATCTACTGACTGCTGCTGCTGCTGCTTTTGATCTACGTGACTGAAGTGAACAGTGAGGTTCCTATTGAATGTGAACAGCATGAATAGCAGATTACTAAACCTGCTGTCTAATGACGTATAGCTTTCAAAGAAAATACTGAGTAGTATTATTCAATTAATGTTGATTTAAAATCATTTTGGACCATTTCTGTTGCTCTATTTAATTGGGAAATGTTTAAATTGGATCTTGCATTTCTTTTTAGATATTCTTTACTATATTATCTTCTGCTAGAGTTAATATAGCAAATCCAGACATAATTAGCAAATGGCTAAATGTAATTAAAGATGTGAAAATTCTTATTTTATCTTGATCACTTTCTATTAATAAACTATGTTTCATGTATATATTGTGCTAAATGTGTGGTGGTTGGGTGGGAAGGAATAGTAATGGGTAAGGTGAACTGAATGTAGTGGATTAGAGGTGGGTGGGGTGGGATGGATGTGGGTGAGGTGGATGTGGGATCTTAGCAAGACAGCTTAGTGATGCTAGTCTAGTTTTGCTGGACCACCATTGGCTGCTTAGTGTTTGTCATTTAGGCATCTAAAATAGATGTTAAAGGAGAAAACTGGTGTGAACTGGAGGTGGGAAAGCTCACCTCTGTTCACTCTGAAAAGGCTCTTTTAGCCGATGCTCCCAACAGGCTCACAATGCTAGTGATGGGGTGAATGCATGAATGCATTTCCACTGATTTAATTTTGCATTATCTTCCCTTATCCTACCTTTTTGTTTGTGCTCCACACTTACTGTGACTTGATTTTAAAATGTGTATAAACAGTGTTTTTAATTAACTACCTGTACACTTTTTCTTTTTACAGTGCCTCGTTTTAAAGATAGATAGATAGATAGATAGATAGATAGATAGATAGATAGATAGATAGATACTTTATTGATCCCTGAGGGGAAATTCTTGACATCCAGCAGCAGGTGTGTATAGTACACAAAGTTACAAAAAGATAAAAAAAATATAAATGATACATATAAATACATATAAAAAAAATGTCAGGGTCTCAGAATTCTACCAATACAGTGTGGAGCTACTTTGAGCATGTTAATGGTGAATTTTGTATTATTATTATTATTATTATTATTATTATTATTATTATTATTATTATTATTATTATTATTATCATATTTAATTGTTAATTGATTTTTAAATGCTTTTTTGCCTTTACTGTGTTTTTACGTCTTCGTATTTTTCACATCTATCTTGTTTTTTCATGGCTAAATATTAGGGGTGTGACAAGATCTCATACCACAAGATCGTGTGAGACTGGAATGGCAAGATATTTCTTGTCAGGTGTCTTGCAAGATTTAAGCACAGGTAACTAAACAGCAGTGTTGGTCTGCTGGAGTGAGCCACTGTGCGCACACACACACACACACACACACATCTGCCTCTCTGTATCTGCTAACGCATAGCTCTATTAATTCAATAATCATGTGGTCCGCTGAGCCTTGTGTTCAGAATAATAAACCATAGAGATTTGGTCACAGGTTGCCAGGTCTGTATAAAACCCTCAAGGGCAGTAACCAGTTGAATACAGTATCCTCACTGGGGGGATTGTGACAATGGTTCTGAAGAGAGTCATATAAGAGAGTCAGTTTCTCTGATTTTGCTATTTATAGGTATATATTTGAGTAAAATGGACATTGTTGTTTTATTCTAGAAACTATGTAAAACATTACTCCCAAATTCCAAATAAAAATATTGTCATTTAGAGCATTTATTTGCAGAAAATGAGAAATGTCTGAAATAAGAAAAAGATGCAGAGCTTTCAAACCTCGAATAATGCAAAAAAAAAAAAAAATCACATTTTTAAAACCACTCCTGGTGCAAAAATTCAAGCAGTTTAGTTTGGTTTGATGAATTGTGATCATCCATCTTCCTCTTGATTATATTCCAGAGGTTCCAGAATTTGGTGAAATCAGAAAAACTCATAATTTTTTAAGTGGTCTCTAATTTTTTTTCCAGAGCTGTATATATTGTCTCAGGGGATGTGTGTCCCGTTACGCCCTTATTTTGTATTTAATTCCTTTTTATCCATAAACTTAAGAAAATGCAAAATGGGAGATTTTTTTATATATATATATATATATTGTTTAAGCGAACCAAATAAAATGCAAGGAAATATAGCAAATGGTTTTATATAATTGAACGTGGTTTAATATGGCAGCAGTGATATTTAGGGTGCTGTATTGTAGGCACTCTGTAAACACCTGTGTTGTTAATGTCAGAGCAATAATAAAGGCACTGGGAATCTGAGCTCTCGCACGGAGTAACGTTAGACACGCTGAATGGGTTGCAGATTAATTTGATTTTTTTTCCCTCCCTGCGCTGATGACACTTAGTTTGGTGTTGAGTGATGGCAGGAGAGATTTACGGCCAAGCTAAGGCTCTGAGGGAAAGTGAGCCGGCTGTTTGATGAGCAGAAGCAACACTGTAGATGGCTGCTGCGGAGTGGTGCCGCTGCTTGACCTGAGGGGTTAAAGGTCATGCCATGGAAAGCAAACGCAGCAAAGTGGTGGGAGCGGGCCATCGGCGGCTGTGGCCAGCTGAGGGATAACAGGGCTTCAGCAGGGTGGAAAATAGGGTGGGGTGAGGTGGTGCTGGCTATGGCTAACTGGAACAGGCTTCGAAATGTTAGCGCCCTGCACCTGTTCTGAGGCTTTTTTCCACAACAAGTGGACAGATATAAGCAGTGCTGGCCCGCCTCCCAGCCTGGGCAGGGCAGGGCAGGGCAGGGGCGCGGGGTGGAGGGGCGTTTGGGTAACAAGTGCAACACATTGAGTTCATTCAATGTGTGTCAGCGATCCGCAGAAGCTCGATATTTATACATAGCCAACACTCACTGTGGAAAATATTCCACCAGCTCCGCAGGCCGCGAGGCTGCCCGGAGGTCGTCCACCAAAATATCTCCCTCAGGTCAGATAGCATCCGCCAAGGGAGCTAAATATAGGCCGACGTTGCCTTCGCAGAGCTAAAAGTGGCAACTAGGATTGGAATAGTGTCCCTCAACACAATGGAGACTGCGTGTGCTTATTATAAACAGGTTGATCTGTATTTATAGATAGAAAAGTTCGTATTAATATCCCAGAAATGGTCTCTTATATCCTCCTGCTTATCCTCCCCAACCTTAGCAAAGCTATCGATTATTATAGCCTCTCATGTCACTGTTACATTAAAACAAGCACTGTATCTGTAATTGATACTGAAGGCCAGTGTAGATGATGAGTCACTTGTTGGCTCGGCATGCTGGGAAGAATTCAACTCTGACCTACAAGCTAATCACAATATCTTAAACCTCCTGCCAAGAAAGGATGCGGCCAGAGTTTACCATCAGCTGCCACTCAATTTAGCCTGACTTCCCAAACATTTCCACCGCCTCCATCCTGATTTCCCAAGCCTTTCCACAAGATCCACAACTCATGACATACAGCTAATCCTGATTTTCCAAACTCTTCCGTCCATTTTTCCAGCGATGTTTACTGAAAAATAATAATATTCATGTTACAATGTAATGAATCTGCTTGGCCAAAAAAAAAGTCTCCACCAAAAAAAAAGGTCACACGCTAATATTTAGCATTGATTGCAGCTTTACGCCTTCACTGTGGCATTGTTTCAATAAGCATCTGCAATGTCACAAGATTTATTTTAATCCAGTGTTGCATTAATTTTTCATTGATGATGGTAGAGTCTGACTGCTGCACAAAGCCTTCTCCAGCACATCCCAAAGATTCTCAAGGAGGTTAAGATCTGGACTCTGTGGTGAACTCTCTCTCAATCCATGTGTCAAAAAAATGATGAGCTCATGCTCCCTGAACCCTGAACCACTCTTTCACAATTCCAGCCCCATGAATCCTGGCATTGTCAGGGAAGAAAAAATCCATTGATGGAATAACCTGGTCTATATTCAGTATATTCAGGTAGTCAGCTGACCTCAATCTTTCAGCACATACTGTTGCTGAACCTAAACCTGCAGACCAACTGCAGCAACCCCAGCCATACAATCCCTCAGAGATAACCCCCTACACAAATCGACAGCAAGTGTGGCGAGCAATTACTCTTAGAAACTTGTGTAAACACTGCTGGGAAGCATGGAAGAAATGGCCAGCAGCTGAGCAAGAATGGCCTGCAGGGGGGGAGACAGACAGGCAGGGGCAGATAGACAGCGGTCCAGGCTCTGGGATTGTTTCCTGATAAAGAGAAGGTACAGGTGTTCTCAGTGGAATCATAGCGAGATAACTCTCTCACTCCCCACACTGGAAACTCCGCTCCGGTGCCAGCAGCAAGTGGGCGATATAAGCCTCCTCTGCGGTTCCTGCTCTGCACTTGGCCAGAAATAGCCCCACTAGCCCTATTTTTGACTCGGCTGGGGCAGTTTGGGGAGCAGGTCCATGCCTGCCTTAGCCTAGCTACATGGTATTTTTAGGCCTGCTGGGCTCTTTTGTGGAGTCACAGGGGCTATAGATAGGAACCCGGCGCATCATCTGACGCAACCTTTTCCAAACGCTGTGACAGAGGCATAAAAAAAACAAGTGCTTCCAGTACTTGTATTCACTTATTCACTCATTTACGATCTTAAGGAGGTCCCTCTATTGGACCCTATTTTAAGTAGTTCTTTATTATGTTTTTAGGAAGTTTTTCCTTTTCCTTTTTCTTTTAGTATGAATTTTCACAAAATATTTTAGGAAAGTTCCTCTCTGTGCCTCTTATGTTCTTAGAGAGGTTCATTTCATTTTATGATCTTTTTGACGTTCTCCTTTTGACTCTTGCCCTTCTCAGCAGTTCTTATTCATAACCTTGCAGAGGTTCTTTTTGTAATCAGTAGTTCTTCCTCATGCTATTAGGAAGTATATGCTCGTCTACCTTTGCAAGCATATCAATTTGAGTGCATTCCATTCTTATTTCATAGGGTTTAATATTTTGATGTTTTGATCCTTCGTTCAGAAGTGCATTTGTGAGGTCACACTGATGTTAAACGAGAAGGCCTGGCTCAGAGTCTCCACTATAATTCATCCAAAAGTTTTTTTTAAATCAGGTTGAGGTCAGGACTCTGTGTAGGCCAGTCAAGTTCTTCCACACCAAACTTATTGGTTTATTTGTGTTGTCCAAAATCTCTTGGCTCTTGGTCTGCTGAAGCATTAAGAGTTACTTTCTTTGTTACTCATCTAAACACACCATAAACACACCTTCACCAAAGTTTACATTTGGCACAATGCTGTCAGACAACTGGCAAACGCAAACCCACTGGCAAACTAACACTTTATCCAACGCTTTGCATTGTGCTTGGTAATGTAAGGCATGAATGGAACTGCTTAGCCACGAAAACCCCTTTTATAATGTTCTCTACTCTCTACTGATCGTGAGCTAATCTGAAGGCTACATGCAGTTTGGAGGTCTGTAGTGATTGACTGCATGTCACTCAACATCTTTTTTTTGAATAATGTTTTCTCTCAGTGCTTCTTATCATCTTATGGATGATAAAGGTTTCTAAAGGATTATACAGTGTAAACACAACATACTACCAGATACAGCCATTAAACCTATACGCTTCACCTTCTACTGTCCCAGACAGTGCTTCATCCATGTGCTGATTATAGACCTGGTGCTGTTAGACAACAAAGTTAACAGTTTCTGTGGTAGAATCAACCTATCAGGTACAAGTGAACAGCTCAAACCCAGCACAGTGGAATGTGGTGGGTTTAAATTCATTGTCAGAAAGGTGAAGGATGGGCCGGGCGGCTCCAGTCAGGATCCGCTCTGGAATCTGTCTAGCTGGAGCCTCCAGTGTTAAGGCTCTAGTAAATCCCAGGGAGCCCAGCAGACGGAGCCTGACCCTTGACCCCAAAGCTGCCCTCTAATGCTGCATACATCCCTAAGACTGGGGTTGACCTGTTTCAATGTTTCTTTAAATATAATATATTTTAAATATGTGTAGGTAGGTCAGTTGTTAAAAGAACGGAAACTGTCCTATAGTAATTGTACTGGCACTATATTAAACTATTAAACCCAATTAAAAATAAGAAAATGTACTATGGAGAATGTTTGGGTACTGTATTATACATCTAACTCAAACTCAAACCCAAATCAAGAACCAATTAATTAAATCAAAGAGAAAATATATGTATAATATATATAATAACATATATATAATATGTTTCAATCTAACTCCATTCAAATAGCACAGAAACAGTACTATAGTGAAAGTGTGCGCTGTATCACAATATATCTTATTAACATTCAAAGATAGGAAACTGTACTGTAACATGGGGTAACACACATTAATAAATCTTAATTAAAATAGCACAAACTCTACTATTTTGAAAGCACAACTACTTTGTCTCAGTTAAAACAAACAGCAGAAACTGTATTGTTTAAAGAATATAGGTACTTTAGTAGATTTTAACGAAATTAAAAGAAAATAAACTGTGCTATTTTAAAAAATATGGGCACTGTATCACAATCCTACTCAAATAAATAGCAGAGACACTTTACTATACTAAAAGTATGAATACTGTTTCACAGTTTAACTCAGAAGCGCAGGAACTGTGTTATATTTCCACTATACTACAGTTTCTGCAATTTAAATTGAGCTAGTGTAACACAGTACTTTTTCCTATAGTACAGTTTTTCTCTTTTTAAATGAGTGTCCATATATTCATATATATAATCTCCCTATAGTCCTGCATCACAATATAACTCAATTAAAAAGCAGATACATTGTACTATAAATATAAAATGGATATTGTTTCACAATCTAACTCAATTAAAGAGTAGAGACATTGTACTGTAGAGGTAAAATTGATATTGTTTTACAGTCTAACTCAATTAAAAAGCAGAGACATTGTACTATAGAGATAATATGAATATTGTTTTACAGTCTAACTTAATTAAAAGAGCAGAGACAATGTACTATAGAGAAAAATTTATATTTTTTTACAGTCTAACTCAATTAAAAGATCAGAGACATTGTACTATAGAGATAAAATGGGTATTGTTTTACAGTCCAACTCAGTTAAACAGCAGAGACATTGTACTATAGAGATAAATTGGTTTTGTTTCGCAATTTAACTCAATTAAAAGAGATTAAAAGAAACTGTAGACTGTAGGTATTAGTCAAGTGTCTGTCCCAGGACAGGTGGCTCTCGTGGCCTAACTGAGTGACTCTGAACCCTGTGTGAGTTTGAGGGACGTCCCAGAGAGACAGAGCGCGTCCCGTTGCCCACCCTGGCACCGTTCCTCTGTCTGCGTCCACTAAATCAGGCGGCTCAGTGGCTCCAACCTGCATGTGTTTCCAGGAGCAGGAGGATGCCAGCCATGGCTGGGATTCTTTAAGAGAAAAGTGGCATTTCTTTCAGTCGTGAGTGGCTCAGTGCTGGGGGCCGGACCCCCACTGCTCTCTATCTGTCTGTCTGTGTGTCTGTGTGTGTATTTGTGTGTGTGTGTGTATGCATGTGTGTGTGTGTGTCTCACTTGTGCTGAGCATGCTGAGCAATTGGAAACAGGTGACCCTCATACTGCACCCCCACCCAGCCCTGGACCGAGCCCTCCACTGGCACGGCGCCACCTCGTCGTGCAGCTGGCCTATGTCCACCTGCCAATAAACAGATATATATACAAGGAATTTTCCATGCACTATTACAAATGGGAAACATTGTGGGTTTTATTTAGCCTCGTAAAATTCTCCCTTCACTCAGCTGCTCTCCAAATAAACATATTAATTAGCCAAAGAAAAAGGAGAGCTGTGAAGCAGGATCCTCGCTAATGACAAGTGGGGTCACATGGCTGCACACAGCCTTCTGTCCATTGTGCTCTCCTTTCCGAACTGAGAAGCAATACGCTCAGCGCCTAAATTAAGTAATCTTACGTATGCGCCACCCAATCCAATATAGCATCCCGGAGAGGCTTTGCTGTGCATGGGGATCCACATCCACGGCACTGGATTCCCAAAGGGGCACCGTGATAAAAAGCAACAGATCAAGAGGCTCTGAAACAAATGTGTATTTCCAGCAGCAGTGGAAACTCTCTCAACATACCACAGCGTGGGCATGAGTGGGTTTATTCCAGTGGGCCAAGAGCTCTGACACGCCCAATTCCAGTCCCCGTGAGTTCGCTGTTAAGAGGTTGAGTGAGTTTGTTTAGGAAAAATCACACAACTGTAAAGAGAATGGCATCCATAAAGCATACCTGTCAAGTCTCCCGTTTTGGCCGGGAAACTACCGTATTTTACTCCTCTTTCCCACCGTTCTCCCGTATTTTCCCGTGAATTTCCCTTATTATATTAAAATTTTAAAAACTTTATTATTGAGGAGACAGGGCACTGACTGCTCTGTGTCTCTTAACCGATCATGGTGCCGGTTCAAGGAGAAAGTCCCGCCTTTCAGAAGAAACAGCCAATCAGGTTGCTGGTTTTGCGGAGCGCAGAGGAGGGTCAGTCAGTGTGGGGGTCACTAATTGTAGTGTGTAAGTGGTTCACATGTGGTTATTTTGGATTTTTTGTAAACCTGTCTTAAAATGTAAGGGATACTAAACCTCCGTTGGGCTAGTGAGATGGCTTTAAGCGGACGGCAGAAAATGTCTCTTATTTTTAAATCCAAAACTTGACAGGTATGCCATAAAGCAGGAATTAGTCTGACACAAATCCTCTACTTGAGTACAAATATAAATCCCATTATCAAAGTATTACTCTGTTAAAAGCAGAAGGTGCCTATTGCCATATTTCCATATTACCATATTCCCCATCTCTTGGCCATTTTAATACAGATCCAAAATAATTTTTTTAATACATTTTCCATTAAAAAAAAAATCATTAAAAGTTTAGACACACCTTTACTCATTATTTATTTTTTTACAATTTAATATTGGACACATTTCAGCTATACAGAAACGTGGAATTATTCTGTAAACAAACAGTGTTAAACAAACCAGAATATGTTTTATACTTTAGATTTTTCTAAGTAGCACATTTATCTTTAAAAACAGATCTGCACACTCTTGGTATTTTAATCTTTAAGTCTTCATGAGGGAGAGTCACCTGGAATAGTTTTCTCAGCGTCTTGAAGGAAGGAGTTCCTGGAGGTGCTGAACAATACTTACTGCTTTTCCTTCACGCTGTGAAGCTCCAGCCCATCCCAATTAAATCACCTCAAATCACCATCTCAGTTCATCGGGTTTAGATCAGGGGATTAATGTGGAGGATGAACACTTTTTTTTTTACTGTGTACTACCTAATTCCATATGTGTCCATTAGCGGTTTTCATGTCTCTAACTCTTTCAGACCTGAATTTTCTGGGGAAAACATTATTATGTTTTTTATCTGTAATGCACAGAAACTACTACAAAACTAGGAAATACTAAAAAATTCTATATAGCAATTTAATAAAATAAATTAAAATATTTAAAGTTATTTGGCGTTTATTTTCATTGCATTGAAAGCATGTGTGTGATTTTATTTATTTGTTTTTTTTATTTTATTTCATAAACCATCCATAAACAGTAAAAAAACATGATTAAAAAGGAAAAAGTAGCATTAGATGGTATTAGATGTTACTTTACCTGTAGCCCAGGGGTGTCCAAACTACAGCCCATGGGCCATTTGCGGCCCGTTTCCTTTTTTGGAGCAGTCCGCGAGGTATTTTAGAAATAGAATGAAAGTTGGCCCGTTGTTAAGCAGGTTTTTATAATGTGAGATTCAAAGTTTGAACGCTAGGTGTCAGAAACGGGCCAAAGAGTCTAAAAGCGGAGAGAGTGCGCAGTTCTAGCGCAGAAAAACGGGCCAAAGAGTCTAAAAGCGGAGAGGGTGCGCATTTCTAGCACAGAAAACGAGCCAAAGAGTCTAAAAGCGGAGAGAGTGCGCGTTTCTAGCGCATAAAACGGGCCAAAGAGTCTAAAAGCGGAGAGAGTGCACATTTCTACCGCATAAACGGGCCAAAGAGTCTAAAAGCGGAGAGAGTGCGCATTTCTAGCGCATAAAACGGGCCAAGGAGTCTAAAAGCGGAGAGAGTGCGCATTTCTAGCGCATAAAACGGGCCAAAGAGTCTAAAAGCGGAGAGAGTGCGCGTTTCTAGCGCATAAAACGGGCCAAGGACTCTAAAAGCGGAGAGAGTGCTTATGTCTAGCCCGTGACTTCAAATATTTTTCTCCTTCTGGCCCCCAACAGAAAAAATTTGGACACCCCTGCTGTAGCCTCAATGGTTCTAGTACAAAGTTGTTTTATAAACTTGTGCATTGGCTCTCTAATAGTGTTATGTGCAACAAAATAAAAAATATCAAACATACATGATGTTCATTGTAATGGATGCAGGGTCTGAGAGGGTTAACATTAATCTACAATGTAGAAAATAAATTAAATAAAGAAATAAATAAAAACATTGAATGAGAAGATGTGTCAAAACTTTTGGCTTGCACTGTATGTATGACCCAGCACAGTGGAATGTGGTGTATGTATGTTCTCTTATGGAATACTTGAGTTTAAAGTACAATAAGATGTGAAAGTACAGATACAAGACTAAAAAAAAAAAACAAGGATATAAATTACTGTTAAAGGTACCTAAGAATGTATTTAATGGCAAATATGTATCTCAGAGAAATAAAACTAGTGTATTTGTTATATTTATTAAGTAGTCTTCTTTCAGAGGTGGGCTAAAGTTCTCCTTTAAATCACATATGTGAATCACAGCTACAGTATAGAAGCAAAAGATGAGAAATGTGGGGAAAAACGTTGGGGATGACTCAGCAGCCAGGTCACACTGTTTGTGTCCCTTCGCCCAAAAATATAGAGCAAAAATCTATAATTTTTGGTGTGGAACAAATTAAACTGCTAATAAATATACAAAACTATTTATATACATTTTATTATGTTTAATATAGTAATTATATATAATTACAAACATATAAATGAATCAAGTAATTTTGGTCACAGTGCCTGTATAATTTATGCGACCAATTAGCTAAAAGGACAAACTGAGGGGGAAACAGTGAAAAGTGTTTAAAAGCAGCTATTATACAGGTAAGCTGTAATGTTTATTTATTAAGCATGGTGAATTGGTTAAAGAAACAACACATATGTGGCCAGTTGTACATTTTTATACTAAGAAATTGTTAGTTAGCTAATGCTAAATGTCTGAGGTAATAATTAGCTACTGCTAGTGCTAAGCTAATGCTCGTTAGCTAGCTTTAGCATACAACAGCAGGCAAGGGAAAAGCACAGACACAAATGCTTATTTAGAGCAGTCCTGTGAGTAATTAAACTGTTTAAAACAGTTTATTAATTGCTTATTTAAGTTCTTTTTTCGTTTTTTAAGTTATTTATTAAGTAATTTGTTAGACTTTAGTCACTAAAGCAATTTTACTATTAGAGGCTTTCTAATAGCCTCTTCTATTAGCCACAAACTGTAACGTAATTTTTTTTAAGTTGCATTTTATGTGTTTTTTCTGATAAAGTGCATTTACTGTATGTTAACGCTTGTATTATCTGACAACTTTTTGTTTATGTTTATATATTTGAGTCAGAATATGTATGTGGTTGTGGTTGTAGGAAGTTAACAACACCAGTAACCTACATGTTAAAAAGTGCCAGTGTCTGGCCATATTAGAGTAAATTTGTTATCAGGGTAGTTTTTATTTAACTAGCTTTTATTTGTACTTTTGCAGAAAAGAAATGATGTGCAATAGTTTTAGGCACATTTAAGAAAAAAATAGATCTCCTGGAAAATCTCTTTGTCTGGGTAACAAGTGTTTATTTACTTAATAAAACACTATTGTTTTCTGTATTTTGTTTAGTTACATTCATATTGATGTGATATGGACTTTTTTTGTTTACAAGAGCACTCTTATTACAGAACTAAATGGTTTTAAATTATATGTTCTGTTGCCTGAAACATCTGCACAGTACTGTATAAGGTGTATGAATAGTTTTTGTATGTGGAATAGATTTCAAATACATAGTTCAAACAACTTAAGCTATTTCCATTAATTCATATATTTTTATAATTTATATTTTATATAATTTATATTTATATATGTTTTTCATTTATCATTTAACCCCATTTTCTGTCCAATTAGGAAGGGCAATTATATTTTGTATATTTTTGTATACAATGTATATTTTTACCCAATTTTCTATTAAATTTGAAAGGCTAGTTACCCAATACCCATTTATATGAGCTCCACCAGTTAACTAGTAATGCTTAGGAGCAGTACTAGTTAACGGCGGGAGCTCATTTTACTAGTTAGCCTTTCAAATTTGATAGAAAATTGGGTAAAAATATACATTTACACTAGGAGCGTGAATTAGGACAAGCACATGCCTCCTCCACATCTTGATTGACCTCCACAGCTGGATTATAAATCAGGCTTTGTTAGTAAAAACAAAATGATTATAATTAGAAAATACACTATATGAGTTTTGAGACACCTGCTCACAGGATTATTTGTTTTAAAATTAAGGGTATAAAAAGGTATTAAATTTTTTATTCTGCTTTTGTTGGACTTACTGTTATTCCTTTTAATCCTATTATATATGTAGTATTCCTCTATAGGGACTAGGCAAGCTGAGTGTACACAGATTTGCACATCTGTGACAGTAATGGGTGCACCTTAAAGTAGCTAAATGGGCTCATTGGAAGGGGTGTCCACAAATATTTGGACAAAATGTGTACCTATGAAAGTATGTACTTCTCCACAAAAATGTACAAAACTATTTTTTATTGTTCCCTTTAAAAAAGTCACTCATACAAAATCTTAGCCTGAAGATTCAGTACAGGTTCAGATGATGTATAATCACGAATAACAACAAAAACATTGAATTTCAAGTACGATTTTTGCAGCATGCAACACGTCCAGTGCATCCTCCGTCACTCAGCACGAAAACTCACGCCTGCTACTCAGTCTGTAATGAACCTACACAGTTTAAAACACAACAGTGCCTCAGCAACAGGTTCTAACAGTGCAACTACATGATGTGTGGACTTCCTGTATCTCACACACACACACACACTCTGTGCTCCTTCCCAGTGTCTCCTCCGGTCTCCTCCGATGGGCCTGCAGTTAAGGAGTCTCTGAGAGAAGCCATGGCTTATATGCAGCGCAGATCTTAAGGCACAGAGTCAGGACATCGGGCAGCAGCCGGCCTCTTCATGCTTGGACAGCAGGGAGATCCTGGAGAATGTCTTGGAGCAGCTTCTGCACTGGTACTTTTTAATGTCCGAGTGTGTCTGCAGGTGTGCTCGCAGGTTGGAGCGGTCAGCGAATGCTCGGCTGCAGTGAGGGCAGGAAAACGGCTTCTCACCTGAGAATATTAATAATAGGTAGGTTAGAGGGTGTGCTTTCCGCTCAGATTCACACATCAATATTTTGTTTGTATCAATAAGTATTAATTTAGTCGGCTGTAAATGACTGTATAATTAAAAACACATAAAGTATTCAAAATAGTAAAAAAGGTTATAAAGCACTACACTATACAACAATATTAAGAGAACTACACAGTTTTCCAGGGCCAGCCCTAAGCACAAATACTTGTATACTTGAATTTATGGTAACACTTTATAATACAGCCCGCAGTTTAGAGTGTAAGTACTTTGTACTTAAAACTTGTGGTTTCTGTGTATTAAAGAATAGATTTTCTTTACAATCTCACCACTTTATTTGTACCTACATTTAAGTACAAGTAGGACCCCATAAGTGTTTTGTATTTACTGATTCATAGAGAACAGTTACATTATAAATGTTGGAAAAGTACAGGGTAAGTTTCAGAAAGTTACCTAGTTGTTACCCTCTTGTTTCTGGTTGTACTTTAAGCACAGTTAAAGTACCTGTAGGACCCGTTAAGTATTTTGAATGTATTGGTTTATCCAGAGAAGTTACACTGCAAGTAAAGAGAACTTACCATCTTAAACATGGGCTGTATTATAAAGCGTTACCGAATTTATATATAAAAATGTTTGCTTGCTCATCCTCTTATATATATATATATATATATATATATACACATATATATATATATGTATATATATATATATATATATATATATATATATATATATATATATATATATATATATATATATAAGATCCGTTTTGCAGAGATTGTATGTATAATTCTAAATGTACAGAATGTAACACGAGTGTAATTTATTGGGTTCTGGGCAAGAAAATCTGTGATCTCTGGAGTATGTATACTATAATACTTCCACAAAATCTAAAACCTATAAAATCTTCTGTTATATCTTCTCTTATAGAACATCACACAGGCTGAGGTTAGTGTACTGTAGGTAACTCAATATTGTTACAGTATTTATTTGCAGCTCTGTTACAAATACTACTAATTCTGCTTGTGTTCTAAACTGACAGATACCTGAATTAGCACTGTGTTCTTCGTCTTTTTCTCTTTCTTTGCTTTATATGTATAAATATCTTGTTTTTTGTGTGGTTTTGTAGTCAGCGAAGATGGCTGTGTCCCAAAAACTGTCTGCTTAAAAACACGCACCCTGTATGTCTATTTTGAGGGGGAGTGCAGAATTTAGGGAAAGATTTGGGACAGGTATGTTAACGTTAATATATGAAATGTGAGAAGTGTCACTAAACATGACAGACTTTTTTTTCTTTTTGGTACAAACATCTTATTCGAGGCTTGTTAAAAATATTTTTGGGGCCCTGGAAGCCCAGGCTTGTTTGGTGACCCCTGGGCAAATGCTTTGTGCATTATCTTGATGGAAAGAGCGCTGGCACTGCATTACACCTACAGGAGCTTTAATAACATCCCTTTCTAAACCTATAGTCATTAGTGTGGAGTCAGGCCCCCTTTGCAGAAGATCTGGAGCTCTAGACACTATTTTATACTATTCTCCACAGTCTACAGACACCCCCTTCTGTAACTTTACATGGACAGCACTGCATTCCTGAATCAAACAGAATTACTTTTCTATTACATACATTAAACAAATAAGAGAGATTTAGATAAGTGCATTTATTAGGAGGGATAAGGGGTGTCCAACAAACATTTAATAGATGTAACATTTGATTTAGAGCGTGTTAGTGTGTCTTTGCTATCGAAACAACAGTAAAAGTATGCCTTTAAAGTACGTACTAATTCTCTTATTAAATTAATCATTAATGTGGTTTGGACATAAGATGTAATAAACCAATCAGCGCCAAGCTAGGTATGCTCTGACTTTGGCAGATCCGTATTTTAATGGTGCATCAATGTTTCTACACTTTTTTATTATAGGAAACTGACCTGCGTGTTTATGCTGTAAAGGTGCTTGAGCAGCTCATTTACGGGAACAGTAACGTTATTTTATTGCGTGTTCTGTTTATTGTTTGTGTAAACGTTGGGTTTGTGCACTGCTGCGTGTCCTTGTCTGTCTGTAACAAACAGGGGAGTTCGCGTGTTAAGCATGCGTGTGCATCTGCGTTGCCAAGATAGCAATGAATGTCTGACTGCTGACTGTCTAGGTTGTATTCGGTGAGTGGCGCACCTGTGTTTTCACGCCCATCAGTGTAGATATATTCACAATGCACTGTTGCTATTTAAACATTGCAGGCACAAGACTGATGGTGGGGTCTAAGATATAAATGAGCATCACAATGTGCCTTGTGCAGGGTGTAAGATAGGGTCCATATAGTCATATGTTTTTGTTGATGTCTGCACGTACCTGTATGTGTGCGTATGTGTCCCTGTAGAAGCCAGGGCCTGGAGAAGGCCTTCCCACACAGCTTACACACGCAGGGCAGTGTGTGTGTGCGTATGTGCATCTTCAGAGCCCCCAGGCTCACATACTCCTTGTCGCAGTACTTGCAGCTGAAGTATTTCTGACACTGCCACTCGCACTGAAGCTGCCGGTGCTTGGCCAGGCCAGAGAAGGTGAAATAGGCTTTGTGGCAGTCAAAACACTCAAAGCGCTCCTGGCTGCTGCCTGTGGAGGTTAGTCCTAACAGGGACACGGTGACACTGGGGACCCCGCCGTCCTCCACGTGTCTCGCGCTGTGGTTGTGCTCCAGCGGCTGTGGCAGCGCTGCGGCCTCCAGCAGGGTCAGGCCGGGCTGCGGGTTTCTGAAGGGGTTGTGACTCGCTGGAAGGGGGTAAGTGTGGCCCGGAGCGGGGCCGTCTCCGGGCAGGTCGGGGTCCTGAGGAGGCTGTGGATGAATCACAGGATGAAGTGAGTTCAGCTGCACTGTGGAGCTCATGCTTGAGTTCACAGGAATTGAGCCAGGCTGCAGCCTTTCATTCAGGTGGAGGAGGTTGGGTTTGGAGCAGGACGACGGTCTGTGGATCGTCTGTGTTTGTGGATCTGTGAGGAACATGAGCAGAAAAGAACCTGAATCACTTGGAATGTGTTTATGTTTATCAAATATCCAATATAATATTTATATAATAAGTTAGAGATTAACTCATTTACAGCATTTATTTGCAGAAAATGAGAAATGGCTGAAATAACAAAATAGATGCAGAGCTTTCTATTTCTACCTCAAATAATGCAAAGAAAACAAGTTTTAAGAGTTCAGAAATCAATATTTGGTGTAATAACCCTGTTTTTTAATCACAGTTTTCATGTATCTTGGCATCATGTTCTCCTCCACCAGTCTTACACACTGCTTTTGGATAACTTTATGTCTTTACTCCTGGTGCAAAAATTCAAGCAGTTCAGATTGGTTTGATGGCTTGTGATCATTCTTCTTACTCTTGATTATATTCCAGAGGTTTTCGATTTGGTAAAATCAAAGAAACTCATAATTTTTAAGTAGTCTCTTATTTTTTATTTTTACTATTATTTATATATATATATATATATATATATATATATATTAAATTTGGAAAATTCAGGCTAAATCTACCAAAATAAGACATTTATTTCATATTACAGAGTAGAAAAACAGTAAAATTAATACGATGTCGATATTTTAGTGCATTAGTTCAGCATCCTCTTAACCACAGTTCAATAAATACTCCAAATGCCTAAATATATATATATATATATATATATATATATTTAACCCTTTAAAGCCTAAAACATGACAACTTAAATACGTACATTCTAATTTAAATTGCTTCGTAATTAAACACTTTTAGTTCAGTAGTGTTGTTGGATCCTTCAGTTTCTTAAACATTTAATTTTGCTGTTCAAATAAAAAAAGCAATTACAAAAATATACAAAAATACAATTTATAAATATTATTGAATATTTAACATTTTAATATCTTAGCAGACAAACCAACAAAGAACATTATTTAAAATAAGAACACTTATTCAGGCGAACACTGAAACGTTTTTTTCCCCCTGATTTTTTGCCAAATAATCTAAAAAAATATATTTTTGTTGCCAAATATTTAGTAAATCCCTTTAAATCTGACTTTAATTTAATAATTCAAAGTAAGCTATCCCTCTGCAGCACCAGCAGCACGAGGCGTGAGGCATATTAAAGGAATCTCTCAAACCTGTGGAATCAATGGATCGGGATCTGAAGAGCAGGTTTTGTTGTGAGACTTAAAGGAGTTTCAGTATTTCCATTGACAGTGATGGAGAAAGCTTGTGGATAGAACCCAAAAGACCACCCTCACCCCCACCCTGCACACACACACACACACACACACTCGTATTCTTCCTAATTCCAGATCAGTTCATTCAGATTCTTGTATCTGAATAGCGAGCATGTTCTTTTCTCAGAGGAGGTTAAGGGGCTCGTTTGCTTAGGAGAAAGTATGTGAACAAAACGACAGATTTCAGGCGGATTGTGGGGTGAAAGGAGCCTCGGAAGGGGCACTACTGCCCCCTTCACACGCTTAATAGGACCCTTGAGAGGGCCTGAGCATTCACAAAAAGCTGGTGCTTTGGGAGAGTTTGTGCACCTGCTTAGCTCCAGCAGCCTTCATGATTTGTTCAGCCTTGTCTCATTACTGAGCCATCTCTCCATATCTCCAGAGCATCAGGCCATCAGGAGGCCATTATAGACTAGTGCTAGATTAGTAACATTCCTCTGAATGAATAATAATAAAAATGAATTTAATATTGAAGAGTTTAAGACAATAAGCCAGATATAAACAAGATAAAGCCCAACTTTAAGAATATAAACTTTAGTCTTTGCCAGTGGTTCTCAAACTTCAAACCATGTACCTGGGGTGGGAGGTATGGTGCTAAAATAATATTCCTTTTGCGATAACAATATTTTGGTGACATGAAAAAACACAGATTTTTACAATTCATTTCTTAATAAACTTACTTTTTTATTTAGTGTAAAAATAACTTATATATAAAACATTATATATGATATGATGTATCAGACATTTAGAAGAAACAAATAATCTCTAAACTTTTATTTTGTAAACTTACCAAGTCTCTGTTTTTGTCTAAAATAATAGTAAAATAGCAAAGAAAAATAATATAATGCAAAATAGAATAGTAATAGAATTAGTGCATGCATAAACACTACAAACATCATAGAAACAATTTACATTTAGCATATTTTAATAACTAGTATCAGTTAATAATTAGCTAAGAAATTACTTTTAACCATTTAAACAATGTTTTATTACTGCCATAAATGCTGTTTATTGTGTCCCTTATTATAAAGTGTTTTTTTTTACAAGTAACTTTAACGTTTGTCAATAAATAGCAAAACAAATAAAAAATAGACAGCTTTCAAGACAGAATATCAGCATTGTTATTATTATTTTTTAATTATCTGTTTTATCTGTTTTCGTATAGACAAATTATTGCAAATTATGTAATTATTGCTGTTTATTGCTGGTTATTGTGTGAGCCTTTCCCCCTTTTGCTGTCTGCAATAAATAGTTTAATACATTGTTTGTGGACAGTGCAGTATGCCTAAATTTAATAAAACACATCTACGTCTACATGACACCCCTTTGAACTGTAGATTAATTATTTAGTTATTTAATAATCCTAATGCAGAAACTGTAAGGTATTGTGGCGTTCCACAGGGCCTTATTGTAGGGTCTATGAAAGTTGAAATAAAAATGTTATAATGATAGTACTTTAGATATAAGAGTGTAAGAATTAAAATGTGGATTAAAATACATACAGGGTCTTACAGACTAAACACTAAACACAAAATAAAAAGTTATAATGAGTAAATTATAGATTTTAATCATTAATGTTTATTAATTTATTAAGTGCTTCCATCTAATTTCTGGATAAAAGCTAAGTTCATCTGAAGTGCTACCCTGTGATGCTTAGCATACCTCCAGTGCTACATGTTTCACAGTTTGAGAATCTAAATTTCATGAACCTCTATCTACAACCCAAACTATAAACACATGGCAGACGATTGTTTGGGTTCTCTAGTAACTTTGCACCAGTCTGTAAATACAGGAACTCACCTCGTTTCTCAGAGTCCAGCATGCTGTAGTTGGGTTTCTTGTGACTGAGGTGTTTTTTCACCAGGAAAGATCGTGGCATCTTAGAAAGGCGTGAGCTTCTAAAGAGTTCTCAGAGAGGTTCCCTCAGTCTCGCTCTGCCTCGCAGCTTCCAGACTGGGCTGTTCATGTGCAGATCTGGCCCCGGTGTAATAAATAGCAGATGCTTGAAAGCTGCTGGAGAGGGAGTCAGGTGCAGGGGGGGAGGAGGAAGATAAGCATTAAAATCCCATTCAACCAATCAGAGTCAAATGACCAATGGAAGGGGGCGTGGCCCTGTTCCTGGCTGCATACCCCAACAAAACAGGTGTATGCATGCGGTCAAAATACCGGCAGTGTGCAACATGCACACTAAGAAATGTAAGTACAGATTTGTACTTAAAAGAGTACAAAGCTTGTCGCTGGGGCTGTACCTTATACTGAGGTACAAAAAAGTTCCTTTCAGTGAAAGTCCTTTTTTGTACCCATGTTTTTTTGCCAGTAAAGATTATAAAGATTATAAACATTATCATCAACTAAATATGGCTCAAAAATGTGATGATCCAAAATTGTCTGGTTTTCAAATAAAAAATGTGCCAATAAAATATATATTGTTTATTAGTACAGTGATGCAGAATACTGAATGTACCCTTTGGCTGGTTAAATGGTACAAATTTGTACTTATTGCTGTTAGAAAAGACTTTGTACTTCAGAGGGAACAAATCTGACCCTGTAAAGACCAATATTGTACCTTTGAGGGTACAATTATGAAGAGTGTACCTTTGAGTACAAAAAAGTACTCATATCGTACCTCTGTTTCTTAGAGTGTGTGTGGTATTTTTTACAGTAAGGATGATGGGTTTTCTTATTCATTTTGCATAAAAGAAGAAAATTAACTAAATGTAATCCTTAAATGACTCATTAAATCATTTGGCTCAAACTGAGATGTCTCAGTTAGAGGTGTAGTCACTAAATAAATTGCAAAAAAAATCTAAATAAACTTATATACTGTAAAAAGTGGCAGTATTTTGCCATTTTATTGACTATGCATATTTTCATAACTGTAATTTATATTAAACTTAATTGTTAAATAGTAGTTATAGGTTGAGGGAGTTTTTCCTTGCCTCTGTGTCCCTTGTTTTGTCTGATTCTTTGTTCTGTTAAGCTTCTTTGTGACAACATCAGTTGTAAAAAGCACTATATAAATACAAAAATACAAAAATTTGATTTGATTTTCTTAGTTAGCATATCTTCAACTACCACACCCCCACTCTGACCCATACTGTATGATGTATAAGAACAACCCTCAGTGTACTTTTAAGACCTTACTGTGTTTTAATGGTTAGAAATAATTTTAAAAATGACACAAAATATATAACTACTAAAAATACTAAGCAGTATATATTTGAAATCACCATTTATGATAGTATAAAGCCATTACTGCAGCTACTTTAATAGGAATGATTGTTTATTATACAGTTTATTATACACTACCAGTCAAAAGTTCACATTCAGTGTTTGTATTTTTGTCCTACATTGTACATTAATACTGAAGTATTAATATATGTATAGGAACAATTAATATAATATAATATATGTGAAGGAACACATAAGGAATCATGTATTAAACTTAAAAAGTGTTAAATAAACCAAAATACTCAATATACTGAAGTATTTACGTGCTCTTATTTGGGGATCTGTTAACTTGTGGTTTCTGGGGCTGGTAACTCTGATGAACTCATCCTGTACAACAGAGGAAGCTCTTGCTCTTTTTCCCCTGGGTTGGTCCTAATGAGAGCCAGTTTCATCATGACATTTTTAATGGTCTTTGAGACTGCACTTTAGGATAGTTTTAAAGCTCTTGATATTTTGATTTACTGACCTTCATTTCTTAAAGTATTATTCTTTCTTTACTTAGTCAAAGTCAAAGTCAAAGTGGTTTTTATTGTCATTTCAGCTATATACAGAGTACACAGTGAAACGAAACAACGTTCCTCGAGGGACCATGGTGCACATAAACACAGTGTAGACAGAACAATAGTGCAACAGTACAAAAGTGCAGACAGACAATACAACACAATACAGACAAAGAATAATAAATAACAAGATAGTTGAGTAGTTCTCGCCATAATCTGGATTAGAACATCAAATCAAATATTCACTATTTACTGTATACCTGTAACTCTACCTCTTCACAACTTTACTTTAATTGATGCTCTCAAACACTTAATTAAGAGACAAGAAATTCAAGTAATTAACTCTTGATGAGTTCAGCACAGCTGTTAACTGAAAGCCTGAATTCCAGGTGACTCTACCTCATAAAGCTGACTAAGAAAATCCTGTCATTTGGCTACACCACTCCTGGTGCAAAAATTCAAGCAGTTGAGTTTGGTTTGATGGCTTGTGATCATCCATCTTCCTCTTGATTATATTCCAGAGGTTTTTAATTTGGTAAAAAAAAGAAACTCATCATTTGTAATTATATTATTGTACACCCCTACCTGTCACAATAGAAAAGGTTTCAACAACAGTTATAACATTTTAAAACACATTACTGATATTTAAGTATACATTATTACCAGCATCACAGAAATACAGATTTTATTCTTGTAAATACAGGGAGCATCACATAAATTGGCAAAGTGGGTTTTTCAGATGCTTGTAGGTACAGTGCCCTCCATAATTATTGGCACCCCTGGTTAAGATGTGTTCTTTAGCTTCTCATAAATTGAGTTTTGTTCAAAATAATATAGGACCACGATGGGAAAAAAGAGTAAAATACAACCTTTAACTCAAGTAAATTTTAAGGGGGAAATAAAATCCCTGACTAAGAAATAATTATTCTTCATAAAATCACCTGTTCCACAATTATTGGCACCCCTAACAATTCTTAGGAAATAAATTTAATAAAAGTATTTCTGTCACTTCTACAGTAGTTTACGAAGTTGATCAGAGTATGTAGGAACATTTAATTAGTAATTCACAACTTCCTGTTTCCCTGGGGTATAAATATGACGTGACACAGAGGCCATTTATCTTCAACATGGGAAAGACAAAGGAACATACCATTCAAGTGAGGCAGATGTGTGTTGACCTTCACAAGTCAGGCAATGGCTACAAGAAAATCGCTACTCGCCTACACCTGTCCATATCTACTGTCAGAGGAATTATTAAGAAGTTTAAAACAACTGGAACAGTGGTAAACAAGCCTGGACGAGGACGCAAGTTTATTTTGCCACCACGCACAGTGAGGAGGATGATAAGAGAAATAAAAAGTTCTCCAAAGCTCACTGTTACAGAATTGCAACAAATGGTAGCTTCTTGGGGTCACAAAGTCTCCAAAACAACCATCAGGCGCTATCTACATGCCAACAAGCTGTTTGGGAGGCATGCACGGAAGAAACCATTTCTCACTCACAATCATAAACGCAAACGTTTGGAGTTTGCTAAGCGGTACTGGGACTTCAACTGGGACCGTGTGCTTTGGTCAGATGAAACAAAGATAGAGCTTTTTGGCAACAAATGCTCTAAGTGGGTCTGGCGTAACACAAGAGCTGAGTATGCAGAAAAGCACCTCATGCCCACTGTGAAATACGGCGGGGGATCAGTGATGCTGTGGGCCTGTTTCTCTTCTAAAGGCCCTGGGAACCTTGTTAGGGTGCATGGCATCATGAATGCTCTAAAATACCAGGACATTTTAAAACAAAATCTGGTGGCTTCTGCCCGAAAGCTGAAGATGGGTCGTCACTGGGTCTTTCAGCAAGATAATGACCCTAAACATGTGGCCAAATCTACACAGAAATGGTTCACCGCACACAGAATCAAGCTCCTCCCATGGCCATCTCAGTCCCCAGACCTCAACCCCATTGAAAAGCTGTGGGGTGAGCTGAAGAGGAGAGTGCAGAGGAGAGGACCCAGGTCGTTGGATGATTTAGAGAGAATGTGCAAAGAGGAATGGTCAAAGATCCCTCTTTCTGTATTCTCCCATCTTGTGAAACATTACAGGAGAAGATTAGGTGCTGTTTTGTTGGCAAAAGGGGGTTGTACAAAGTATTAACATCAGGGGTGCTAATAATTGTGGCACACATGATTTGATGTTAAATAATTATTTCTTAATGTGGGATTTTTTTCCTACTGAATAAATTCACTTGAGTTAAAGGTTGTATTTTACTCTTTTTTTCCATCGTGGTCCTATATTATTTTGAACAAAACTCAATTTATGAGAAGCTAAAGAACACATCTTAACCAGGGGTGCCAATAATTATGGAGGGCACTGTATATATAGTGTTGTGCATAAGGCAGGCAGAAATAAACTTAGCTTAGCACCCAGGGCTGGACTGGTAATCTGTGAGCCGACAGTCCTCAGGGGCCGATGCTGAATTTTTTTCTTCCTTTTTTTCTAAGAGACAGGCCCACAATTTAGAGGGGGCAGCCCATTGGCCCATCTTCAATATAGACAGTGGACTGAACCAATCAGGATATAGGAAGAAAGCGGCCACTCTGCGTGGTTTAGCTCTGAGCACATGGACGACTGGAAACGCACTTGTACTGTCTCTCTCTCTCTCTCTACCTCGCTTAATCGCGCGTGCGCTCTCTCTCTCTCTTTCTTTCTCTCTCTGACTGTCTCTCTCTCTTTCTCGCTCTTTCTCTCTGACTGTCTCTTTCTTTCTCGCTCGCTCTCTCTTTCTCTGATGTAAGTGATTGAGACCACTAACATAATTTAATTTTATCAATCTGAAGCTGATATTTCTTAAAAAGAACTCAAACACTAAAATGCATTCAGTACTTAAAAAATATTTGTAGTTAAATTAATGCTGTTGTTTTTGTTTCAATAAAGCCCCACAATCAGGCTCACTGTTTGTTTGTTCCACCTAGATCAAAAGATCCTCTCATGATGAGAGTAGGAGTGAACCCTGGTTTTAAGCATTTAATAAAAGAGCCCCATTAAACATTCCATCCTCCCAAAAAAAGATGATTATAATAAAGTTCAATTTTTATTATGAAGTTGATAATGGTAAGGCTATACAGAATGTCCTGTTTGTAGCCTGATACAAATACATGTTATAGCTGTTTAAAGGAGGAAGAATTAGAATTGAACTGTTGTATCAAAAAATTAAAAGGATTTTAATAAAAAGGATAAAGAATCAATTGAACTAAACAGAGCAGACAAAAATGGTGGAGTTAACAATAGACACTAAACTTCTTATATTTAATATGCTGATGATACATTATGCTTCTCTGTAACCCTACGCACATAAATTACAAGTCGGTTGTGCTCCGCTAATTATGAGGGGCCGGTCTAAACCCAAAATGCCAGGGCCGATTTTTTGTCCCAGTCCAGCCCTGAGTCCACCTCACCCCGAGATCGAGATCGATCAAGTCTAAATAACGTTGAGGGAGAGATAAGAATGAGATTACCTGGTCTTAAAAGCGGTCTCAAGACCAGACTTAAGCACTAAGTAAAGAGATCTGTTGTAGACTTTTTTGGCATTTTTTTCTGTGGCTTTTTTTTATCATTTTTATTGATATTGGAATTAAATGGTATACTGATATAATGACATAAATATAGGACACATTTACAAATGAATGCAGGTGAATGTATGGTAATTACTATTCACTAAGCTTCAGTAATGGGATATAATTAGTTGGAAGTTTTAAAAATCAAGATGTATTAGTAAAAGACATTTACTCTGATTAACAGAGCTGTAAATGATTTAAAGTGACCAAATGAAGTATAATAACTATATAAAAACATCACCTCAAAACTGGTAATATTAAATTCTCTATTATCTCACAGAGAGAATATATTTTAGAGAATTGGACAAGAATTACCTTAAATAGATGATAATGGTATATTAATTTTGTTTTGGGTCATTTAAATATTGATTTCATCATCAAAGAGTACCTTTTTTGTGTAGGTAGAGTGTTTACTTCGTTTTGTTTATTGTTTAAGCAGTTCAGAATCGTAACAGTAATACAGCTATAACTGAATGGCTAAAATGTATGATGTAGGGATGTAAATATATGTAATTCTTTTGAATATTGCAGTATTTTGCAGTATTGATTATTTTAAAACACCATAGTAAGAATCGAGTATTGATTTTCATTATTAGTTAACATGTAAAGATTGGTGGCAGAAAGTGGTTCAGTTTGGGTTGTAATTAAACTGAATAACAATGGAGCTGTAAATTATCTTAAAGATAAATAGATATTTTTGTTTATTATTTAAAATTTTGTCCCTAAATATTAAGTGTAACAAAAATTTTCACTGGAAATTATGCTATATTTCTTGTAGTCTAATCAAGTTTAATGTAATTTTTTTTGTGCCCCCCACAACCCCACCTTCTTTGATAGACTATTAATACTCAACATTGATATTGTATTGGTAACGCTTTATAATAAAAGTCAGATTTAACCATACTTAAAAAAAAATGTCTCAGCTAATTATTAATTTGAACTAATTAAGACATTTTTTTATTTTAATGCTTAAAAATTTTATAATGATTCGAGACATTAGTTAAAACTGATTAATCTCCTAACTAGCTAAGATATTCTATTGTAAGTAATGTTAATTACTGTATTGTAATTATTGTAGTCACGGACATATTGATTAACATGCTTTTCTGTGATTTCATCCATAAATTTTCATTATTACATAGACACTTACCATTAACAGAACAGAATATGAGTTTTGAAAGTCTGTACTTTAATATTGTTTCCAGTATTGCAGTAGATTAAAATAAATCAGACTGTAACATGTATATCATGATATGTATCATATTACCAGGATTGTAATTTATACAATAAATTGACTTTGATATTATTGACTTTTGACTTTTTTAAACATTACCAAATTTTAATGCTTGAGAATTGAGACTTTAGTGAATGAGTAATTATTAATAATGTCTTAACGAGTGTTAATTAATAATTGAATGAGTCTTGTTTTGTAAGTCTGATAAGGCTCTTCAGCGTGCCTGTTCTTGTATAAGAGTCCTGGTGACATTCCTGTAAATCCTGTTGCAGATCCACAGTTACAGTCCTGCTCTTGGGTTGTGAATGTAAATTTGTTATTTAAAGGGATTTTTAACAGCTGTCTGGCTCCCCCTAGTGGGAGAACAGTCCCTCACACTGTAAGGTACAGGAAGTGTGGGTAGTCTGTGAATGTCTGGAACAGCTGGTCTACAATTCTTCCATTTTGGGTTCTGATTCAGTGGATGAATGTAGTCCATTGGTTTCAGTTCCAGTCCTGAGGGTCCCTGGTGATCCGGGGGTCCCTCTGGCCTCCACAATTTCAGTTTCAGTTATTCCCTGCACCCACAGGACTGAAGGATCACTATTCTAATCCACCACACCTACATTCTCTTCTTCTAAAGGACATGGATTGCCAGATTGTGAGGAACTGTATTGAAACTAGCAAGAAATTTCCCACTGAATGCCTTAGGACATTTCGTAAATGAATAATGCATATTTAGGCCTGTCACAATTTTTATTAATACAAGATATTACAAGACAATACAAGATATTTATGTATATATTTTAGATATTTACACAGTCATTTGTACTGACCTAAATATCGGCCATTATATTTTCCTTAGTGAGAAGAGCACGTTAAAGTAAATAGCCAGAATGTTGACTTTTTAAAAACAGCAGTTTTTTAACAGCAGCATTTTATTAACATTTATACATTTATACATAACAATTAACAATTAAATTAAGTTCATTTCTTATAATAATTATGCAATTTTTTATTATGCTGTCTATAATGATTATTATTTAAGTGGCATAAACGCTCTTAATACCACAATATTATCCAAACATATTGTCCTTATAAATTTGACTATTATAATAGGCCTATGCACGTTTATGGAAACCAAATAATAATATGATATACAGCTATGGAAAAAAATAAGAAAACACTTAATGATAATGTTTTTCCTTGATTTTACCATATTGAATGGCATAAAGTTATCTAAAAGCAGTGTGTAAGACTGGTGGAGGAGAGCATGATGCCAAGATGCATGAAAACTGTGATTAAAAAAACAGGGTTTTTCCACCAAATATTGATTTCTGAACTCTTAAAACTTTATGAATATGAATGGGTGTGAATTGGTTTCTTTGCATTATTTGAGGTCAGAAAGCTCTGCTTCTTTTTGTGATTTCAATTATTTCTCATTTTCTGTGAATAAATGTTCTAAATTGCATTATTTTTGTTTGGAATTTTATAGAACAAAACAACATAAACCTATAAATAGCAAAATAAGAGAAACTAATTCAGAAACTGAAGTGCTCTCTTAATTTTTTCCAATGCCAATGATTGTGTCAATTTGTCCCTATTTTCAGGCAGCCACTAGATTGTTGCTAGGTGGTTGCTATGATGTTGATAAATGGTTGATGATGGCTGCTATGCTATCCCAGCAGGTTGCTAATGTTGCTAGGTGGTTGCTGTGGTATCCCAAATGGCTGGTAAGGTGCTGATAAGTGATTGCTAAAGTATCCCTTTAAGTTGCTGAGGTGTTTCAAAGTGGTAGCTAAATGGTTGCAAGGTGGTTTCTGCAGTATCCCAGGTGGTTGATATTGTGTTGCTGGCTGGTAAGTTAGTGGCTTTCATCTTCTGCTTTTCTTCATCTTTCATCTTCATCTTTTGCTGAAGCCTATGTATTTTTGTTTATGAAGTCTTTTGCAAAACGTAGATACCTTGACCTCTGCTCTCTGGTGGGTGTTGCTGATGTCACTAACAGCTGTTTTAGAGATTTCCTTATAGAAATCACAATGTTTCTGTCATTAACTGCTTTGGTTTCCCTTAGTCTATCTGTTCAACATCTGTTACTTAGTACACCAGTGACGACTTTCTTCTTCAGGATATTCCATAAGGTTGTTCTGGCTATGAACAATATTTGAGCAATGGCTCTGATTGATTTTCCATCTTCTTTTCAGCTTGTTGTTTGTTTTTCACCCATAGACAGCTCTCTGGTTCTTATGTTGGTTACTCATCTAACTATAAATGCACAGACTGCACAGATAAAACACAAATCTGAAGCATAAACATTATGCACTATTTATTGTTTGAATAATCAATGCATTCAATTCAATTCAATTCAATTCAATTTTATTTCTGTAGCACTTTTTACAACAAAGGTTGTCACAAAGCCGCTTTACAGGAAAAACAGGTCCACGCCTCTTATGAGCAGCACCACAGAGATGCCAGTTTTATGGTGACACAGTGGCAAGAAAAAAAACTCCCTTTAAGAGGAAGAAACCTTGGAAGGAACCAAGACTCAGTCAGAGGAACCCATCCTACTCGGGTCGACCCGCTCAGTACAAACAAATAACAAACAACAAACAAATAACAGAACAAAACAGTACAGAGAATTAATGTGAACTATGGGTAATATAACAGGTACTAATTTATGAATATAAAAGAGCTGGAGTACAACACAGCGGGCAGTGGAGAGCCAGGCTGGGAACATCAGGAACAGGGCATCTCCATACATGTAAAAGAGATAGATAGAGAAAAAAGAAAGGAAATAAAGAGAAAAAAAAAGCAGGCGTTAGAAAGGTTGTGTAATAATTCTGATAAATAGAAGGACAGGGCTGATTCCGGAAAGCTGGAACCACAAACGGACAGATCTAGGCAGACCGGCCGGCAGGGCATCTCAGCACATGTGAGAGAGAGAGAGTGATAGAGAGAGAGAACAGAGAGGGGAGGGAAGAACAATGGGGTTAAAATGGTTTTATAAAACTCTGCTGGAGTGGGATGGGCACTTGGCAGCAGCAGCTCAGGACATGGGGAGAGAAAGAGAAAACAGATGATTAGGACAGGGTTTATATTTGCCGGATAAGCTGTAAGAGGAAGAAAATTGCGATGAGACTAGATTTAAAGATTGAGAGTGTGTCTGAGTCCCGTATATTAATAGGGAGGTTATCCAAAGTTGGGGAGCTTTATAAAAGAACGCTCTTCCTCCTGCATAGTTTTTTCTAATAGGGGCCAGACCATTGAGGGATTTATACGTCAGGAGGAGTATTTTATAATCTATACGAAATTTAACAGGTAGCCAGTGTAGGGATGAAAGAATAGGAGTAATATGATCAAATTTTCTGGTTCTAGTAAGCACTCTCGCAGCTGCATTCTGAACTAGCTGGAGTTTATGAAGTCATTTATGTGGACTTCCAGACAACAACACGTTGCAGTAGTCCAGCCTCGAGGTTATGAATGCATGTACCAGCTTCTCAGCATCTTCCAGAGAGAGTATACTGCGGATTTTAGCTATATTTCTAAAATGAAAGAATGCAGTTTTGACTATGTGTGCACTACATATGTGTGCATCAAACAAAAGAATTGGGTCAAAGATGACCCCAAGGTTCCTCACAGTTTTACCAGGTATAATTAAGTGACCGTCTATGTCTACAGTATTAACATTTATGTTTTTATCAATATTAGGACCTAATAGAAGGACCTCAGTCTTATCAGAATTAAGTAAGAGAAAGTTGTGTCTCATCCAATTTTTTATGTCTTTAATACAGTCTGTTATTTGATTTAGACAGAGGTCCTCATTGGGTTTGGCAGATATGTAAAGTTGCGTGTCATCAGCATAGCAGTGAAAGTTAATACCATGCCTACGGATAATTTTACCCAGCGGTAACATATAAAGAGTAAAGAGTAATGGACCCAGTATTGATCCTTGAGGGACACCATATTTTACTCTAGACTGATAAGAGCATTCGTTATTTAAATAAACACACTGGAATCGATCTCTCAGATAAGATCTGAACCAGGTGAGGGCAGATCCTTTAATTCCTATAAGATTTTCTAACCTATCAAGCAGAATAGCGTGATCTACGGTGTCAAAGGCAGCACTAAGATCTAGCAGTACTGCCCCTATCAAGAGCTGAAAGTAAATCATTAGTTACACTAAGTAAAGCTGTTTCAGTACTATGGTTTTCTCTAAAATCAAAATTAAAAAACCTCATGAATACTATTACTTTGTAGAAACAAGCGCAGCTGGTTAAACACAGTTTTTTCTAGGATTTTGGCTGCGAAGGGAAGATTAGAAATTGGTCTATAATTAGCAAGCTTGCGGGAGTCCAGATTTGGCTTTTTGATAATGGGCTTAATGACCGCCAATTTAAGAGAATTGGGTACGTAGCCCATGCTAAGGGATGAATTTACTATTTCTAGTAAAAATATACCCACCTTTGGCAGTGCCTGTTTAAATAATTGTGTGGGTACTGGATCTAACATACATGATGTCGATTTTGAAGAGTTAATTACACTAAGTAAATCTTTTTCTGTAACTGGGCTGAAATACTCTAGGTGTGCCTCAGAGCTGGAGCAGCATTCCAGACAAACCAAGTCTCCCTGAAGCTGTGGGAGTCTCCCGCATTTGGGTAGCGGCTCCCTGATGCCCGCGAGTCACATATAATCTCCCGGAATTCAGAACCAGTGCCCCAAACGCGCACACAGGCCACAGACTTTTTTTCTCTAATCGCGTGTGGGAAGGAGAGAGAGAAAACAGAGAGGGTTCTGATTGGCCTGTTCTCTGCAAAGAGTCTGCGAGACAGCCAATTAGTTTTTAGTGTGGGCGGGCAGTGTTTTCTCCCCCTCCCGGACGGGATTTGTTCAGTGAGTGAGAGAAAGCAGATCATGGCGGAGGCAATATTAATAATTATTGTAATATGATATGAAATGAGAGGCAGGGCCTTCCAAAAAGAAAAAGATAAAAACTAATTTCATCTCTGAATACTCTAACTTTAATTTTTTAAAAAGTAAAATTCATTAACATGAAAGTAAAGTTTCGTTAGCCTTTGGTGTGTGTGCAAGTTGTTTTTTGTTTTGTTTTTTTTTTTGGGGGGGGGGGGGTAAATTTTGGGAGTATATCAGGGCACACCTGCGCGATAAAACACACCTGATAGTCACATGTTTCAATACTTTTGCACCTAAGAAAAATCTTCTGTTCAGACAGAAGATGCTATCTTCTAAACGGTTTATCAGATCCAGATGTAAATACCTGGAAATAAAAGCTATAATGTTGATCTTTAGTCTCATATTGAGCTTTTAATATCAAACCCAAATGTTTTCAGACTACAGTAGAAACACTGGACTGACCTCACTTTTTTAACACTGCCTGCTTCACCCTCTTAGTGCCTCCCTGATCTCATGTTTTCAGACATGATAGGGCAGGCAGTAGATTCACAGGAGCATAACCTTTCATTGCCTTTCATAAGGATCTGCCTTTTCCTGTATATCAGCACACCTGCCTGAACATGTAGACCAAAAACACAAAACACCCAAACCTGCATTCATTTATCAAGCTTCTTACAGCAGAAGATCCACTGTTTATAAGTAGAAAGCGTATCGTCCCACAAAAAAACTTTATTTGACATAAAATAATTGTATTTTCTTTTATTCTAAAGAACTGTCACCACTTTTTCCCTTAATTTAAGAAACTTCTCCATCTGTGATTAACCAACTCGTGATATTTGGATGGGCTTGTGGACCACTAGCAGGTGCTTCAATGCCCTCCGGTGGTCCCCAGTCCACAGGTTGAGAAACGCTGGGGTAGGTTACATACATGCTAGGCTGCATTTCCTAGCCACTACATCATTAAAGGCTGTTCCAAAGTGAAGGATCCTTCATACACACTGTATATCAATACAGTAGTTTAAAGATGTTTAACGATGTTCCATTGTAAAACTGTAGAACACAATGCCTTTGGGGATATCCTATGAAAACAACTGCCATCATACACTTCTAACTAACATCATTAGGATTCCCCCTATCACTAGTGGTGGCTCAACACCAGGAGGGTGAAGACTAACACATGCCTCCTCCGATACATGTGAAGTCAGCCACCACCTCTTTTTAAACTGCTGCTGATGCAGCATTACCGAGTGGCATCACAGCGCTAATGCTCAGAGCAAAGCGCAGCGACTCGGTTCTGATACATCTGCTCACAGACGCAGCCTTGTGCTGATCGACATCACCCTAGGAATGATGAGGGAAAAGAGCGAAATCTATCCACCCAGAGAGAGCAAGGCCAATTGTGCTCTCTCAGGGCTCTGGCAGCTGATGGCAAGCTGCATGACCAGGATACAAACCGACGATCTCCTGATCATAGTGGCAGCGTTTAGCCTGCTGGACCACTTGGCAGTTGCTTTGCTGTGTCTCTGCTGGTGAAATTCTTTACAGTGTAGCGCTAGCTGTTATTTTACAGTACTTTATTAGGAACTGATGACTATACCAATGCAATGGGATACATAATCTTGTTAAAAAAATACACAGAATAACATGGGGGACAGTCATAAGTATTTATTTAGTATAAAAACAATCAGCAAATGCAAAAAAAATATATTGTTACATCATAGTGGTGAAGTACAGATACTCCTAAAATAAGGTGCTACTAAGTAGCGCCATAGAATAACCATTTTTGGTTCATTATTCATTTCTTTTTACCCTTTAACGTGCGCAAATGATTTTTATTATCCATCATGTTTTTTTAAGTACAGCTCTACCAAACATTTGAGATTGATCTTTTCATTAAAATTCATTACAAAAAAAAGTCACATACAAAAATAAAAAATTGTTCCTGAAAATCTCTGAAAATATACTATTGTAAAAATAACATACCTGTCCACGTGTGGAAAAGCATTTAATTAGTATAAAAAATACAAATTATTACATCATTGCAGTAAAGTACATACACTGTTTAGAAAGGTGCTACAAAGTTCTTTAATGCCATAAAAGGAATCAATTTTAGTTACAAACAGTAATTTCCCTTTAACACTTTATTGTGCTTACCCCCCAAAAAACAATGCATTTTTTTACAAGATAAAAAAAAAATTAAACAGATAAAAAAAAAAAATACACCTCTTTGGTTAAATTGTAATGCTTACCACATGTTGTGATTTACCTGCAGAACGACCAAAAAGACCTATTTTAGGACACAGTGATTTTAGATTATCTAATGCATCTATCTACAGCTCTGGAAAAAAATTAAAAAGACCACTTAAGAATGATGAGTTTCTTTGATTTTACCAAATTGAAAACCTCTGGAATATAATCAAGAGGAAGATGGATGATCACAAGCCATCAAACCAAACTGAACTGCTTACATTTTTGCACCAGGAGTGATTAGCATAAAGTTATCCAAAAGCAGTGTGTAAGACTGGTGGAGGAGAACATGCCAAGATGCATAAAAACTGTGATTAAAAAACAATAAATACTGATTTATGAACTTGTTTTCTTTGCATTATTTGAGGTCTGAAAGCTGTGCATCATTTTTTATATTTCAGCCATTTTTCATTTTCTGCAAATAAATGCTGTAAATTATAATATTTTATTTGGAATTTGGGAGAAATGTTGTCCGTAGTTTATTGAATAAAACAACAATGTTAAATTTACTCAAACATAAACCTATAAATAGCAAAATCAGAGAAACTGATTCAGAAACTAATTCAGAAGTGGTCTATTTTTTTTTCCAGAGCTGAAAATATGTATCTGTGAAAAGTATCTAATAAATCAGGTTGACTGAAGTTCTGCACGTTCTTCAAAAAGATCCAAAACATTACACAAAATGAGTAATAAAGTGAATATGTAATATAAAATGTATTGTACGTAATATATAAAAATACAATATAAAAAATGGTTACACCGCAATGTTTTTCTACACTGTTCAAAAAAATGGCAGGAGTTTTAGAAAAGGCATGTAAAGTAAGCTAGAACAAAATGTTCAGTAGATTATTGATCACTGACTGTTAACTCACGTTCATTTGTGTAAATGCACAAAAGATCTTTAAAGCTATCAAATAGTTTACTTTGGCCCCAAAGTAAACGTATGCATATATTTCACATTTTAGCCAAAACAGTTTCAGTCGCTATACATTTGTTTTCTGTTTTGTTGTAATTGTAATTTTTTTTTCAGAATTTAATGCAAAATGTAATTTGTCACAGTCATTGGCAGCGGTATAATATTACACAGCAGAACTGCCTGTTTTTATGTGGCACTAATACATATATCCATCCATTTATTAATCCATGTGCATCATTCTAAGTGATACATTTAGCTGCAGTAATCTCCTCACAGCTCATCTCCTCCTCCGTACATGTCAGCGAGCTTCTTAAAGCGTGGACCCCACTCATGCAGGCGGTCGTAGTCCTGGTCCCCAGAGTCTGAGGAGTTCAGGGAGCTGAGACTGCCGGCCTCCGAACCGCCCCCTTCATAGTCAAACACCAGCAGAGAGTCGTAAGGTGGAGCTGTGGGGTCGTTATCAGCCGCCTTCAGGTTCTAAAGTACAAAAGAACAGAGGGAGGAATAAACAACATTGGACCGCACTGCACTGAATAGATGGGTTATGCTCTGCATAGTCTTGGAGTTTTCAGTTGAAATGGTTGATTGGATATTGGAGGTAATTAAAGAATGAATCTGTCTTAATCATTGAATTCAGTTTTCATTCATTCCCATGGCCACAGGTCTGTAAAATCAAGTGCCTAGCCAAGCACTGTATTACAAGGAATAAAGTAAAAGAATGGTTGGTTCCAAAAAGCTCCCCGAACTCCAGCTTAGTACTGTAATAGGATGTTAAAACTTAAACAATTCAGTCAGTTTGGAACACATCTTTTTTAAAGATAGCTGGGAACATTGGAAAGAGAACTTGGTTCTGTTTGGAAGAGAAATTGGTCCATTTAGAAGACAGCTGGGTCTGTTTAGTAGAGAACCTGTTCCAGTTTGAAGAGAGATGAGTCAGTTTAGAAGACAATTGGCTCTGTTTTGAAGAGAACCTGTTTGAAAAAGTGTTGGGTCTGTTTGGAAGAGAACTTGGTCCGTTTTAAAGAGAGTTGGGTCAATTTGAAAAAGAACTTGGTCCTTGGTTTGGAACAGGGCTGGCATTGTTGGGAAAATAATTTGGTCTGTTTGAAAGAAAGTTGGGTAAATTTGGAAAAGATCTGGGGAGTTTGAAAAGAGTTTGAAAGAGGGTTGGGTCTGTTTGGAAGAGATCTTGGTCCATCCATTTAAAAGACAGCTGGGACTGTGTAGAAGACAGATGGGTCAGATTAAAAGAGAACTTGGTCCATTTAAAATAGGGATTCGTCAGTTTAGAAGACAACTGAGTCTGTTTTGAGGAGAACCTGGTCCATTTTAAAGAGGTTTGGGTCCTTTTCAAAAAGAACTTGGTCTGTTTAAAAGAGAGTTGGGTGAATTTGGAAGAGAACTTGGTCCATTTGGAAGAGAGCTGAGTCTGGTTGGAGGAGAACTTGGTCCTTTAAAAAGAAAGAGAACTTGGTTCATTTGAAAAAGAGCTGGGTCTGTATGAAAGAGCGCTGGGGCTGTACGGAAGAGAGCTCAGCCTCTTTGCAAGAGTACTTGGTCTGTGCTAAGGAGAACTTGGTCTATCTGAATGAAAGCTAGGTCTGTTTGGGAAAGAGTTAGGTCTGCTTGGAAAAGAGCTGGGTCTGGTGGGAAACGAGCTAGATGTGTTTGGAAGAGAGCTCGGCCTGTTTGATTCCATTTGATGTGAGTTGGGTCTGTTTGAAGGCGAGCTTCTTAGTGCTGGGAAATCAACTCCTAGTGTGCCAGTGTGTGAAAAAAGTGTTGCTATGCATTAAACTATGCCAATCTTCAATCAATGTTGTTACTATTTTTTACATTAAAGTATAGCTGTCTCTGTTTAAAAATCAATCTATTAAGGCTGGATGGAATTGCGTGTTGCGGTAGACTGTACCTGTCTTTTTTTTTTTGTGCTACTTACATCATCAATAAAGGTGCCAATCTCTTCAGGGTTGGTGGGACGGGGACGGTATTGGGGTGCTGCCATAAAGGTTGGAGCTTCATCGTTGCGGAAAACACCAGGGCGGTTGTCAAGGCCCCTGTGCAGGATGCTCAAGTCATAGTCCTGCACAAAATAAAACATAAACAGAATATGAAAAGGCATTTCTATGAATAAGAAAGGGGAAAAAGTCAGTAGTGAATAATCCAATATGCCAACCTGATCATCTTCTCCACCACCCTCTTCATCATAGTAGTAGAGGTCATCCCTGACATCATCTTCGGGAAGCAGTGGGTGTTTCTTCACTGATCTCTTCTTCCTCAGAAACAGGAGTAGCAATAGGACCAGAACTGTATGAAAGAGCACAGTAGACATTCAAGCAAAACCAGACTCCAAAATGCACCTCCTTAAACACATATGTCATATTTTATACTGTATATGTGACTCAAGATATGACCTGATCATCTTACTTAGCAAAGCCAGTATAGCCCCCAGAATTCCAAGGATCGGTGATAGGCCCAAGCCTGCAATTTCCCTGTCTAAGCACTGCAAGTCTTCTCCAGTGCAGTCACATACAGAGGCAAGGATAGTGCTGTCTTGGTGGTGGAGGCCGGAATCATACACCCTCAGAACCACATTGTATTTTCCCTGTTGTAATGCAGTCTTAAGCGTGAGTATAATTTTATCTACATGAAGGACACAGAGAAAACAATGATATTTCATACAGCTCACATACATAGAAATCTAATAGTATGTCCACAAAAAAGAATCCCTACTTGAGTCGTTCATCCTGGCAGTCCAATTATTCCTGCCATCTCCCTGGAGTTCAACAGTGAATGGAGCAGCAAAACGAGGCCCATCCTTATCTGTTGCAGAGAGTGAAACTGGAACAGAGTCCTTATTGCACACTTTGATCTCCCTCTCTTCAACAACGGGAGCGTTATCATTCACATCTTCCAGCTCGATCACAAGGGTTCCTGTACCTGTAGCTGGAACTTGATCTGCAAACGTTTTGAAGGTTTTTAAGAGGATGATGCACCATTAAAGCATTTCCTTCAGACAGAGAGAACAGGAAAACTGACTTACCATTATCAACAGCCAAGATTAGAACTTTATATTTGCCATCTTTCACAAAAGGAGACTCTCTGTCCATGGGGCTCTTCACTCTGATCAGTCCAGTGTCTCGGTCAACACTCACCCAGCCAGCACGATCTTCACTAGATATACGGTATCTACAGCAAACAGCAACACACATTAGTACCAGTGTTCTTAAGAAGGTAACTATGGATGGCTGTGATGGAATTCCAACATAGAAGGAGGATCTTACGTCACTGTCTGAGCCCTTGCTGTATCTGGATCAGTGGCGGTGTAAACTGTTATTTCAGTACCAACTTCCAGATCTTCAGGTATAGAAATGATGTGCTCCACTGGGTCAAACACTGGAGCCTCATTCACATCCTGAACATTCACGATGACTGTGGCAGTGGATGTCTGAAGGGGGTTGGCAAACGGAACTTCATTCTCAGCGATCACCAGCAGAGTGTACTTGTTGTTCTGTTCAAAGTCCAATGGCTAAAAGAAAATCACACAGAACATGAACACACAACCCATGAAGCTAACTAAACTAAAAACTAGTGAAGCAGGAGTCAGTGAGCCAGTGTTAGACACTGTAGTACCTTAACAGCAGTAATGATGCCCTCCTGTTTGTTGGGTCCTGTGCTAATGCTGAAAAATCCACCATTGTTTACACCAGAGATCCTGAATTTGGCCATCCAGGCAGGAGACTGAGGTTCATCTCCATCAGTCACTGGTAGCTTCACCACCACAGCTCCTACTTTATTCTCTGGGACTGATGCAGTGTACTGAAAGGCAAAAAAGCTAACATTACTAAAACAGTCAGTAGTCACATTCTTCAGTGTAAATACACTGAACAAACTGATTGACGGTAATAAATAAATAACAGATTGCTGTAAAACACAAATGACAAAATTAAACACATTTAAATTGAACACACCGAAGCTGATTTATTATCTTGTCTGTTTCCATATATAGTGGTGTTTAAAATGTTTCAACCCCCGCTGCAGTGAAGTGTTTTAGCTAATTTAACATTTATTTTTTTTATCTTGTTCACAATCAGATGTACAAATACTTGTATAAAAGACGAATGCATTATATTTTTTAATATACCAACAAATGTCCTTTTTGTGATTTTCTTATTGACAAAAACTATTCAAACCCTTAAAGAATAAAGAATACCACTCTCAAAAGCATACATTTCAATCAGGCATTGAAATTACCTGTCGATGTGAACAGAACCATAATGAGCCACACATAAGCAGATTTAAAAGGACTTAGATACTCCTTCTGGACAGTTAATGCTGTCTTTGCAACATGGTGAAGTCCAGGGAATGGTCAAAGAAGGGCAGGTAATAGCTCTTCATAAGTAAGGTTATGGACATAAAAAGATAGCAAATACATTAAACATTTAAAAAGACACAGTTTGGAGCAAAAGTTTAAAGCTAAAGGCACAGTGGAAACGCGAACTGGGCGTGGCAGAAAGAGGTTACTGTCGACGAATGCTGTCCGGTACCTGAAATGATATGTGGAGAAAAATCCCCCACTGAAAGCTGAAGGACTGTGACAGGACATAAAAAGAGTCAACTCCAGCATGCCAAAAAAAAAAAAAAAACATGTGGACAAACAACAAAGGGTTTGGTATACTGTTCTCTACTGTTTTGGCATACTGGATTTGACTCATCTCACAGTGTGCACCATATTTTCTGGGTCGAAACCTGATTACAGTATCTCCCTCTGACAAGTCCTGTCGCAGTTCACATCCACAGGTGCTTTCAATGCCTGATTGAAACGTCTGTTCTTGAGAGTGGTAATCTTTAAGGGGTTAAATAATGAGGAAATCACACAAAGTACATTTGTTGGTTTATAAGAAAAAACTTTAAAGTTGTAATTTATGTTGCATTTGTCTATTATACATGTCCTTTTTTGATCTGATTGTGAACAAGATAAAAAAATAAATGTTAAACTTGCTAAAACACTTTACTGCAGTGGGGGTTGAATAGTTTTGAAGACGACTGTACTATTTACTACACAGCCTGGCCAAAAATAAGGTCACACAGCATTCACTATGGTATTGTTTAGATAAGATTGCATTCATAGATCCAGTGTTGCATTCATTTTTCACCAAGATCTTGCAGCAGCATTGATGATGGTAGAGTCTGACCACTGCACAAAGCAGCTCTTCTCCATCCAGCACATCCCAAAGATTCTCAATGAGGTTAAGATCTGGACTCTGTGGTGAACTCTCTCTCAATCCATGTGTGAAAATGATGATCTCATGCTCCCTGAACCCTGAACTATTTCACAATTCCAGACCCATGAATCCTGATATTGTCTTATCTTGGAATATGGCCGTGCCATCAGGGAAAAAAAGTCCTTTGATGGAATAACCTGATCTATATTCAGTATATTCAGGTAGTCAGCTGACCTCATTCTTTCAGCACATACTGTTGCTGAACCAAAACCTGCAGACCAACTGCAGCATCAACCAACCCCACATCATTTACTTACTTAAATCCAAGTGGCGACTTTTTTTCTTGCCAGGCAGTGTATTTTCTATTAATTATGTACTATTTTTCTGTATATATAACTATATTATCTTACCGTGGTCTTTTCAAACTGTGGAGCGTGGTCGTTGCTATCAGTTATAGTAATAACAGCTGTTCCAGTGGTGACGAGGCCATTACCCATCATATCTGCAGCTTGGATCAGCAAGGTGTACTCAGGATAATTCTGGAAGAGATGATGTTCATAAATTAAACTACTTTATTAACTCATTCCACATCATCTCAGTATTCATAACCCTGATTTCTGCTCTCACCTCTCTGTCCAGCCCATCAGAGTTCACTCTAATCCCTCCAGTAATCGAGTTAATGATGAACATGTGTGGATCTGGCTGTGGTGGATCCTGACTGATGATGGAGTATCTGATGTCTGCATTGTCAGTTTCAGGTTCATCTGCGTCGGTGGCATTGGCTATCATGAACTCAAACTCTTCAGAAAGAGAGTAAGAAAGAACATGAGACATAAAATATTATAAAGTGAATAGAAACAAAATAATTTAAAGCCATAAAATTAAATATTTATCTCAATCAATGAAGCTACCTCGAGGTGAAGCTTCTGGAACACTGCCAAGAAAAGGGTTTTGGGTGAAGACAGGCTTATTATCATTTGCATCAATTACATAGATGATAATCTCCATAGGGTTTTCCTCAACCTCACCATTAGCTGCAACAGCATGAGATTTAAGCTGGAGTCAACAAAAGAAATAAAAGTGTTAAATATTTTTTGGGGGTTTCTAGAGAAAATTATAGGCTTTAACATTAACAAGCAGGTCTAAAGTCTCTTACCACATATTTATCTTTGGTCTCTCTGTCTAGAGGCTTTGTTACATAGAGTGAACCATTGTTTTTATTAATGGTGAAAACCCCCACTGGAGTCTGGTCTGCTCCTTCACCCTTGATGCTGTACACCATCTTAGTTTCCTTTACAAAATCTGTCTTAAGCTGGAAACAGATTAAACAGATTAGTACAAAATACAACAGGTACATAGAGAAGATATAGTTTGAATTCATCTACACATACCACTGCGATCTCCTTGGGGAATGGACCTCTTTGGTTCTCTGGGACATTGAGTGGTGGAATCACCCAACTTCTCTTTGTTCTCGACAACTTCAGAAGTGGAACATTTATACTCCTCTAAGGAATAAATATAATGTGACTTTGAGTGGTAAAACAATTTAGCAAAATGAAATCTTGAAATCTCTTTACATTATTTTGTTTAAACACCAAAGTTTGCAAATAGCCAGTATCCAACACCAACCCATTCTAGCACAGTTGTGTCACACAGCCCTTTCCTCCCAGCTTTGGGATTTTTAATCACTTTACTTCAAATTTCACTAAATCGTGAACCCAAAATTCAGACTGTAGACAAACTGACAATGACAAAATGACAATGATACAATGGTTTGGTTGACAGTGATCCAATTTTAGACACATTCTGTGGGGAGGCTAAATCGCAAAAATGGTGGCCATATTATATACTGCCATCTTGGACTCAACTTTTTTTAATAGGAAAGAAACAACAATGGTGTAACATGGAAATAAAAATGTAACAAACAGTGAACTTATGTGAAAATTTACCATAAGGTCTACAGAATGTGTTTTATTTTAAATGAAATGGGTTTCATTTCTTTATTACATGCAACCACATTGTAATTTCAATTAAAAATAAATAAATTGATGAAAAAATAAATTCTTCAAGATGGGGTAACACCAGTGATAGATTGACTAAAACTTTGCATTTTTTGTTAAAATATATTAAAATCTATTCGGAATTAAGCACTCCATTTTGCATATTTGGTAAATATAGTTGTTAATAGACATTTTAAGGTTATTTGATTCTGGGACAAATTAAATAGATTTGACCCAAGAATGACCCAATTGCATTGTAGGTAATGGCTGGTTTGGTTGCAATTGGTTAAAATTTTGTGCGATGGTGAATGAAATAAGGATGATTTGAAAAATCAATGCTTAAACGTAGGAGTAAAAAGTTAAATTAACATCAAGCACACAGTTTTTGTTGTAGATTTATATCTCACACCTACATTTTCTTTTCAAAAACACATGTTGATTCCAAGATGAGTCAATATAGTGACATTAAAGATGGCCACCATGTTGGTGACCTGGCCTATCAAGTTTCCCTTTTCTCCCACAGTATGTGCATCAAATTACCACACAGCACAAAAGTAAGGAAATGTGTTTGGTAGATTGTTTCTTTGTTGTAACAATGCTTCTTGCCAATAATTTATATACTGTTAGAACAGTGCCACATTTGTAAGGAACATGTATTTGTGGGGTGAGCAGCAGAGCTGAGTATGTGGGTTGGGCTGGATTGAGCCTCACATTTAAAAGTTCAATTTCTTAGATTTATCTAAATACTAAAACATTTCTGGAAAACTGGTACTTGGTCTGTGCAGAGCCAAAGGAAGCCAAACATCTTCTGGTCTAAATATCAGAAAGTCCTCCAATTCAGGACTTATCTAGTAAAGGACATTCTAGTTCTTCTGCCACATCTGTGATGTGCTTACATTCTTAGATTCTTCCAGCTGGGCATAGTGATGGTTGGTTTTGTCCACATTTTCCACTCTCACAGACGCAGTGTACCTCATTCCCTCTGAATCCCAGGCATGGACAGAGAATTCTTGAACTTTATGTAGAGTAAGCTGTGTCTTCAGTTCCACAGTGCCATCAATATCCACTTGAAAGTGCTGGTCAGTTGAGCTGTAAATGTTATATCCTCTACCAGCACAGTCGTTGAAGAGAACTGAAAGATATAGGGAACATATGAATAGTAAAAGATTAAGGGTCAGGGATTAAACCTAGTCATATACTAAATGTTCATTTAAAATGGAAATCTCTAAGACTAGGCTTTATCTCTGTTTGGGAAACTGCCACTAAATGCTGTTAACAGAAACAGGTTTTTATGTTTTAAAAAAGGACACTCACTGACTGATCTTATGCTCCAAACAGGTTTTTTTTGCTATCTACTCTAAAGAATGTGTGGTGAGAGACAAGAATCAGTGAAGTGTGGTTTGAATGTGGGTAAAAGAATGAAGTAGAGATTAGTAAGTGCACAAAAACGAGCTCAAGCTCTCCACCACTGGATGTGCTCACCCTGAAAAATAACATACTAAATTTTTATTAAGAAGATGCTTTAAACTGGATTTGGCAAGCTGTCGTTGTTGGGCCCTCAAACAAGGCCGTTATCCCTGACTGCTCTATGGAAGATGCAATGATGGCTGCCCACTGCTCCAGGCACTTATGCTCACTGTACAGCGTGTGTGTCACACTGGCCAGATGCACGACACACAGCTTTTAAATAAAGGGATTAGACTTACAGGAGTAGTCAGAGACAGGCAAGGTCAGAATCAAATAGGCAGCAACAATTAACAACGTAACAGAGTGAGAGCAGACAAAAAGAGCCATACACGGGATATTCAAACAGATAACAGGGCTAGGCAAAAAGAGAGTCTAATAATAAAAAATAAGGGTTGTCAATGGTAAAAATAAATGAAAATGGCAAGGCAGTATAGAGTCAGAAACAAAGAGCAATAAACAAAAGAAACACTACGTAGAAGAGCGAGAAACTAGATTCAATACCGGGCGAGAGGCTACTGAAAACAAGGGGTATATATACTAAAAGGAACAGATGTGGGCAGTCAGAAGCTCGGCGAGTTAAAAAGCTGTAGGGTCACGTGATCTTGGAGTCTTTAGTGTGTGTGTCATAGCAGTTCATAGCAGGCAGAATGACAACGTCAGGACTGACAGCGTGTTTCTAAGAGTGCACATTAGTGTGTATTTACTGCACAGATGGGTTGTACATGGTACTTTTGTCGTTTTTAGCTGTAGTTGTGGATTGTTAATGTGTATTAAGTTCATATAACTCAGGTCAAGACAGAGAATATGTAGTTATTGTAATATTCGTCTATGTGTATGTCTGTGGGTATGGGGTGTTGCAGAAGGGGTACCCACAATATGAACTTCACGCCACTGAATCATTCACTCCATTCTATAACTTTACATGGTTGAAAACTTCATGGCTGAATTGCTTTAACTTTAAAAATAATGCCATTCATGTTATTCAACAACTTTTACCAGTTGGCTGTTGTAATGGTGGCATTGTATTGGGGCGCCAAACTGGAATTCACTGAGTTTTTAAGAACGACAGAGAAAAATGTTGATCTGAATAGACTGTCTGTTTGATTGCTGCTCTTCTAATGTTTCCAGTGCAGGTTTTTGTGCTTTCCTTCATGTAACACAGGGATTCTCAGACCTTGTCCTGGAGGCTTTCTTTCTTGTACATTGTGGTTGTTTTAATGACACACCCAATGCCACTCTTACAGTAATTAACTTATTGATGGAATCAGGTGTGTTGGAGAATAGAAGCAGTAAATAGGCAGGGCAGGGTGCCTTCAGGACAAATAGCACACTAGATTAAACTCAACAGCAAGCTCCTGCTAAACTGGCTCAGGTACAATGTCTTACAAAAGTATTCATACCCCATGAAGTTTTTTGTGTATTGTCACCATACAACCACAAACTTTAATGTGTTTTATTGAAATTTCAAGTGATAGACTAACACAAAGTAGCACATCATTGAGAAGTGGAATTAAAAGGATTGTTTTTACAATTTTAATCAAATAAAAAAGTATTCAGCACCCGTTTTAAAACTTAGCTGACACCTTTTGCTGCAGTTACAGCTGCATTTCTTTTGGGGTTTGTCTTTACCAGCTTTGTGCATCTACAGACTTTTATCTAGAGATTTTTGTCCCCTTTTTCTTTACAAAACAGCTCAAGATCAGCCAGGTTTGATGGAGAGCGTCTGTGAAAAGCAATTTTCATGTCTTGCCACAGAAGCTCAGCGGTATTTAGGTCAGGACTTTGACTGGGTCATTCTAACACATGAATATTCTTTGATCTAAACCATTCCACTGTAGCTCTAGCTTTATGTTTAGGATCATTGTCTTGCTGGAAGGTGAATCTCCTTTCTAGTCTCAGGTCTTTTGTTGCCTTCAACAGGTTTACTTCTAGGATTGTCCTGTATTTCGTTCCATCCATCTTCCTATCAACTCTGACCAGCTTCCCTGCTGTCCCTGCTGAAGAACAACACCCCCACAGCATGATGCTGCCTCCACCATGTTTTACAGTGAATGTTGTGTTCAGGGTGATGAGCAGTGTTACTTTTCCGCGACGCAGAACGGCTGCTTGTCTAACCAGTCCTCTCCTTGCTTTTCAGATTTTTATTTGATTAAAATGTATCCATGACAACCATGTATAATTTTCATTCCAAAGTTTGTGGTTGTAAGTTGAACAAGTGAAAAAGTTCAAAGGGTATGAATACATTTGCAAGCAACTGTATGTTCAAGTACAGACAACACAAAAAATGTTTAACAACTTTTACAACTAAGATATTTCAGTGCAGCAGTCCAGAGTCGCTTGATCATTCTTCTCTTCTGGAGTAGATCCATCAGATATCAGCCAATCAAATATCTAATATAATATGCTCATGCTTTCTTAAGATCATGGTTAAAATTAATTTCCAAAAACAGATAAATATAAAGGAAAAGGTAAGTATAGCACTTATCTATTTTTGAAAGTGAACTTTTAATAAACTGTATACACCTTTAACATTTAAAATCGTTAAATGAGGAAGTGCTGAATAAAATCAATCACAGATTATGAATCAGAGGAACAAACTTTAGGGTTGGCTTACAAAACTGAATGGTTTCTGAATTACTGGCATCGGTGTGGAGTCCCATCAATAAAGAAAGAGGTACTAGTTGTTCCTGTCCTTTCAAATTCTTTTTAAAAGCACTAAAGCACACAGTGCATCATAGTATCACTGTGGTTTTTAGAATTTTCAGACATACACTATGTGAGATTTAGCATTAGAACACCTGCTTATTCACTGATTCTTCACAAAGCAAGGGTCTTAAAAAGAGTTTATCCTGCTTTTCTTGGAGTAGCCGTCTCTACTTTCACTGCTAACAGTTGAACTGAACGTTTTTTTTGTTCGTTTTTAAGCTTTACTTGGCCTGGTTATAAGTTACATTTCCAACCTCTTTACATTTGTTTAACCCCCTTTGTATTTAGATATCCCTCACTCTTGGTTAAGCTTCATAGGTGACCAGGCCTTGTCTCTTAAATGTTCCATAGAAATAAATATGACTTGCCATCATCCCATACCATACCATCATCCCAGAGAACACAGTTCCATTGCTCCACACTGACCTCAATGCTGGGGCCTTAATACCCCTCTTTATACCTACACCTGGGACAGGGGTGTCCAAACTTTTTTTGATGGGGGCCAGAAGGAGAAATATATTTAAAGTCATGGGCCACAGACTCTGTAATAAAACAAATAATAAAATACACCACTTTAAATAATACATTTTCCTGATTACTTTCATTTACACACCATTTTACTAGACTTACTATCTTTATCTATCTTTTACAGTGTTGTGTAAACTAAGATTTTTCAAATTGATGTTTCATTTCATGATGTCTCTTAATACTCATTTTTTTGTGCTGCACCCTCTCCACTTTTAGACACTTTGGTCCGCTTCTCTGCATAATAAATGAGCACTCTCTCCGCTTTAAGATTAATTTTCCCATTTTTCTGCGTAATAACTGCGCACTCTCTCCGCTTTAGACTATTTGGCCCGTTTTTCTGCGCTATAACTGAGCACCCTCTCCGCTTTTAGACTAATTTTCCCGTTTTTCTGCGTAATAACTGCGTACTCTCTCCGCTTTAAGACTAATTGTCCTGTTTTTCTGCGCTATAACTTCACTCTCGCCGCTTTTAGACTCTTTGGCCCGTTTTTCTGCGCTAGAAATGCGAACTCTCTCCGCTTTTAGACTCTTTGGCCCGTTTCTGACACCTAGTGTTCAAACTTTGAATCTCACATTATAAAAACCAGCCTCAACAGCGGGCCAACTTTCATTCTATTTCTAAAATAAAAGTAGTTTGGACACCCCTGACCTAGGATTAAGCATGGTGCCAATAAGGTCATGTTTACTAGTTCCAGAGAGTCCTATTCTATTGTCAGCACTTCTTTACGGGAACTATACAAGCTATGTGTCTACAATGGATGCAACTTACTATATTAGCTTAATGCACTCATGATGATATGTGTCCCCAAACATTTGAACATATAGTGTAGATAAATTGCAATTAAAATGTTTTAGAAATCTGGAAAATGCCAAGCAGGCGAACGAATATCTGATCTGAGTTGTTTTCAGTCACCTTCAGCCACACTGGCTCATTGTGAATAAGACTGATGGCCGCTGACCTACAGCACTTCAGACTGAATCTGAATAGTTACCAATAGCTTTGGTATTTGCAGTACCTGCACAAACAAGCTCAATGACACATATCTGAAAAATATCGAAAGTGAAAGAAATATAACTCGGACTGGAAGGCTGGAAAGCACCGAAGCTGTCTGGAAAGCAGAACACTTACGCTGATCCACTGCACAACCTAAATTTGCTGATCTGCTCAGGTCTGAACTTGTACTTCCACACCCACTGAATCCCCGAAGCACTGAGAGGCATTTAACGGGAATTATTTCATGTGAATTGACCGTGATCATCATCAGCCTGCAGGAGCCAAATTACGCACTGCTTCTCATGAGAACTCAACCAGTTTAAAAAAAAAAATCAATTTATGTGTGAATGTATAGGTACAAAAAAAAAGTTTTCAGCTAGTTGAGACAAGAGCCATTCTGATTCATGTCAGAAGTCGGCCGTAGTGGATGAGTACACAGTATGAATACACTCAGAGACTTAAAGGTGCACATACTGCTAAAACCATAGTCCAAACACACAAACACCACTTTTTTACGTTTCTGTAGAAATACTGTAAAAAAAAAAAAAAAAACAAAGCTTATTTTTTATTTTTAATGTGATTAATTAAGTCAGCTAAACAAAAATATAAAATTACACTGTAAAGTATAGCAAACTAATTACCTCAACAAACATTATTATTTTTCTTGTTAAAAGTTGGTCTAACAGATGGAGACTTTTAATTTGACTTCACTTTACCATTTTATATAAAAGTTACAAATCACTTCATTTTTATTACTCTGAAATACGAGGGCAATGCTTTTTTCCTTAAACAGAAGAAAGATCCACAGTACACGCAGGGCTGCACTTTAAACCGACAGTGGAAACATTTACCTGAGCATAACAATTCTTCAACAGACCATGAAAGCACAAGACCAAACAGGTTCAGTTGCTTTGGGCGATGTGTTTAGCAGACTGGAATGTTTTAATCACTAGATATGCTAGAAAGTGAATAAACAAGAGAACGCTGAGCCTGTTTACCTCTCAGATTTAACATGACTTTTTGTTTGATCACATCATTCACATTCAGTTTTCACTTGTAAATATAAAAAGTCCAGGGGTAAGAGGTGTAAACACCCCACTTAAACCACATTCAGATGTGTTCAGAAACAATGAAATCAGATCTTTTGTAATCAGAATCCATCAGGCAGTCGAAAAATGGCTGTCAAAAAACGCTGTGCCTGTTTACACCTGGTCACTTCATGTGTCTCGAGTATCAGAATTATATCCGGTTTAGACCAAATCCTAAGTGTAAACACACCCAAAACACATAAAACTGATACAACTCCAATCAATAAAACCACTTCAGGCAGTAGTCTGAGAAACATTTGAGACACTCTACTCTACACGACTCATTCAACAACCAAAACTACTGCCAGTACAGCCCAATCCGAAAGTAATAATCGCCACACAAACAAATTTATTTCAAATTTTAATCCAATTTTCTCCCCAATTTATACGGCCAATTACCTAACCCACTAATTAGGATTCCCCCTATTAGTAATGATACCACAACACAATGTTGCTGATGCAGCATTACCGAGTAGCATTACAGTGCTAACGCTCGGAGGAAAGCGCAGCGACTTCTGATACATCAGCTCACAGACCCCTTGTGCTGATCGACATCACCCTAGCAGTGATAAGGGAAAGAGCACCATCTATTGCACCCACCCAGATAGAGCAAGGCTAATTGTGCTCTCTTAGGGTTCCTGTAGCTGATGGCAAACTACATGAACAGGATTCGAACCAGCGATCTTCTGATCAGCTTTTAAAATACATTATGTTGAAGACTTAACAAGCAGTAAGATAAAATCTAACTCTTATCCTTCTAACAATAAAAACAACTTAATTTTACCTACTGAAGAAACATATTTTCCAAAGTATGTAGTAAATCATGTAGTGAAACTTAGACTAATGAAATTTTATGACTTTTTGTAAGAACAAAACAAAAAAAAAAAGATCTGCTAGTTACACTTAAAAATATAGTGGAACATTTTTGCAAACTTATTATTACGGTAAGTAATGTTATTTTATTATATGAAGTAAAAATGATTAAAAAAGCTTTGTGGATTATACTTAAAAATAAGGTTGCAAAAACGGTGCACTGTATTTTTAAGTAAAACTAGCTCATGATTTTTTAGAGAGACATTCATATTTCTTTGATCTTTTGAACAAAAATTTGAACTGCTATCATTTATTTTCTGTACTGTCCTAATTTTAATTTAGTTTAATTTTCGGTAATTCATGAACACACTCAGGTAAGGGAAAGGGAGGGTTTTGTGTGTTATGTGTTTTGCATGATGTGAATTTTTTAGTAATTTTGTGTTTGATCTTCCGGTGTAGCGGCAGATCATTCATATAGGTTAGAACCACAGTTACAGTAAAAAAAGAGGAGAATGTACTTAAATAACAGTGTATCATAACACGTTCCATAGACCATTGAAGTCGTGTCATCATTTTGTAGTCAGAACCATGTTGTTTATGCCCGTATTTTGGGCTCCTTTGGGTTTCCGTGTCTAAGCCGTCCAAGTCAATACGGGCAGGGACGTGCACAGGAATCCACCCCCCCAAAAAATAAAAGAGTCTCTCTCTCTCCTGTATTGGTCTCTTTTCCGTGGGCATTTCGAATTTTCTGCATTAACACAATAATTTTTTTTTTCTAGTAAAGCGTTCTGCGTATCCCCCACTATGCCCGCGCCCCTCCCTTTTGCCCATCTCTCGAGGTGTCTGAATCTGAATGATTGACTTTGTTTTACGAAACTTCAATTAAAATTACGAATTATAAAGAAAATCTTGTTGAAATATGAAATCATATTTGCCTATATTATATTTTCCCCTCCCTCGAAAGGGCAATATCAGCCAAGGACGGCAAAAGGGCAGTTGCCCCAAGCACATTGGGCCATAGCGTCTGCACCTCACTGAATACGGGATTTGAATGGACTTTTCAAAAACTGGCCTCTGTCACAGAGGCGGGTTTTTAAAAGCCCTATTCATTTTTCTCATAGGGAAAAACTGCTTAGACACGGAAGCCGTACGAGCACTACAGAATGACACACGACTTCAGTGGTCTATTTAACTTATTTTCACCACCTGCCACAGAAAAGGAGCTGAGTCTGATTTTAACACATTTAACCAAACGCCCATACGTCTGCTCTTACCATTTTATAGAAGATGAACCAACACCAGAACATCCTAACCCAGAGAAACTGGTTCTCAGTTATAGAGGTGAGATTGAAATCCACAACCCAGGATGTGAGTCATATATGATCATATGATTAGATGCATTTGTAAGAGGAGACTCAGATTTAAGAAATGTTCAAATCATTGTTATGTGCTGTGTAATTACAAAGATATTACTAGAAACACAGAGATAGACAGCAAGTGAATTTTTGGTTAGTATAAAGTTTTCTGAATGTTACAGTTAACATTCTTTGAATATTCAGTCTGTCATAAATTCTGGACTTTCTTAGAATGTTTATAAAAGTTGAACTTTTAACGTTTCTATAATATTAATATTTGTCTAGCTGGGAACGCTGTATGAGAAAAAGTTCTAATAACATTGTGATGCAAACAATTATTATTTAACAGGTTTTCAGAACATTGCTGGAATTATTGTTTTTTTACACTGTAACAATGCAAAAGTTGAGAAAATTTAAAGTTTCAAGGCAGCTTACTGCACTAGATTTTTGAGTTTGGAAGAAAACCACCAACAGTTGTGCCAACCAGAAATCTTTAGTTTAGTTAATTTATTATATTCTTAGTTAATTTGAACGTATTAAATGTGTGTTCTGCTGACTGTCCTTTAGAATAATAAAAAAAAAATGTTGTGACCAGTTTCACATTAATCAAATTAATGCAGTGAGCACAACCCTATATTTTGTGTTAATTTAAGTGAACAACTGGGATTTTTAATTGTTTTATTGTCAGTCATATAAACTAGCAGTAATGCAAATGTTAGCAGCTAGACCGAGCCAGCATATAGTCTATATACACTCAGCAACACAAAACACAGTAACCTGATCTTATAGCCTACAGCACTGAGGCCGGGCACGTCACTACAGGGATCATCCACGTTTTAACCAATTTCCATGATTTCTTCATGAATTTCCATGCCTTTAGGGCAAATTTTCATGACAAATTTTCTAATTGAATTCCACTGAAAATCAGACAGAATAGATAGAAATCTGATTGTGTGCAATAACCTCTTACCTCTGCCCAGCTTCCTGCCTCTGTGAAGATAAGGTCTGTCCACTTTAAAGGTGAAAACCTCTGAATCAAATCCGTTTAAACATGGCGTCTGTTCAGCAAAGCTGGAGGAGAGTACCTTTAATAAAGGACGAGAAAAAAACGCCATTTAATTTCTTCAAACACATAAACACTTTTACTGAATGAGGCCCAAAAGTGCAGGAATATAAAACTGACCAATACTACCAATATTTCAACTAATTAATTAATAATAGTACATTTCTCAGTATCTTATTAGTAATAATACAACTCTGATTTTGCTATTTATAGGTTTATGTTTGAGTAAAATGAACATTGTTGTTTTATTCTATAAACTATGGACAACATTTCTTCAAAATTCTAATTTAAAATATTGTCATTTAGAGCATTTATCTGCAGAAAATGAGAAATGGCTAAAATAAAAAAAGATGCAGAGCTTTCAGACCTCAAATAATGCAACACAAACAAATTCATATTCATAAAGTTTTAAGAGTTCAGAAATCAATATTTGGTGGAATAACCCTGGTTTTTAATCACTGGTTTTATGCGCCTTGGCATTATGTTCACCTCCACCAGTCTTACACACTGCTTTTGGATAACTTTATGCTGCTTTACTCCTGGTGCAAAAATTCAAGCAGTTCAGTTTGGTTTGATGGCTTGTAATCATGCATCTTCCTCTTGATTATATTCCAGAGGTTTTCAATTTGGTAAAATCAAAGAAACTCATCATTTTGGAGTGGTCTCTTTTTTCTAGAGCTGTATTTGTCTGTAATAAGAGCCACTGAAACAGACGCAGTTAGTATATCAGAGTGTGGGGCTGGGAGGTTAATCAAAATATCAATTTGATTAATAGAATTGTTTTCTTAATGCATTTTTTTTGTATAATGGAGATTGTAAAAAACTCTTTTATGTGGCAGTGATTTACATATTTTACTCCTTTCATTAATTAAAATGAAAAAATTATATATATTTGTATTAAGAATTTAAATAAAAGGAAAATTAAACAATAGCTTGTGTATAACTTTAAATGTTTCCCTGATTGAGAATATCACTTTTTTTTTACAATATCATCCAGCCCTACAAGAGGGATTAAAACTAGTCTAAAAATGCAGTGTTTTAAAAGGATGTTGAATTTTTTATACTAAAAGGAAATAATATAATCTAATATTACTGTCTGGAAAACGTCCCCTTAACATTTGTAGGACAGTGTGTGTGGTTTTACATCATAAAATATAATATAATATAAAATCTGCAAAATCACAACACTTCATTGTTGAAATATAAAAAAATATATACTGAAAAATATCAATAGCATGGTCATGGAAGCATTCTTCATGTTCATTCATATGGATGTTTTTTCCACACTGAAAGGAATATATGGGCACATATTTCTTTATATGTAAAATAAATACATAGTTTCAAATATATGGTTTATTTTTATGTATTGTAAACATTAATACATCAAATAATCATGTTTTTGAACACTTTCAAAATACATTTTAAAATGTATTCTATGAATATATGTATTTTATACATTTTATGTATGCCAATTTAGTCGAGAAAATCGAGATATGAGCCAACATTCTAAGCTATCAGCTATGATATTTTTACTACTAATATTTTAGTTGTATAATACAGATCTATTAAGCCATTTTTAGTAGTAATATTTGCAGGATTAAATATATATTAAAAAAACATTTATTTACATAGATTTTCACTTGTCATCATATATAATTACATAATAAGTCTATTTAAAGAGATCAACAATTATAACAATAGGGGTATTCCCATTCATTCTGACTAGAGAAAATCTGCAAATAATTTCTGAATAGAGCAAATGCTAATTTAAGATACATCAAACTTATTTTGACTGGAGACTCATATGTTTGATTTGATGTTTGATTATTTTTAAAACAGATTCCACCATAAATTTTAAAAATGTTCCTGTTAAATGTAGTTAAAATAAGGTTTTATGTATTTTTATTTAATTAATTATTTCATTTAAATACAGTTGTTTTACGTCACATGATCCAACTGCATATTACAACTGCATATACTGTGTAAAGTCACCAATGAAACTCCAGGCAGTTAAAGGCATATTTGCTAATACTTACCTTAAAGATATCTGTGTTTATTATGTCTCAGTCAATTTAAAAGCATATCTTTGTTATTTAGGCAATATATTCCTTCAGAAATAAAAATAAATATTTGTGAAAGTTTAAATAAGTATAAATCTACATGTTCATATTGTTTTCCTTCTATATATGGAAGTCATCAAACAGTAAATATTTACAGCTAATCTATATAAATCATAAATAAATATATAAAACAAATATATAAATCATATATAACCTAGATATTGTGTTTTTAGTATTGTATTTAGTTCAAATAATGAGGAAGCACTTTTGGCTGCAGGGGGTATTAATCCAACTCAAATCTCTGCATTTTTCCTTTAATTTTTACAGAAATGAGAGAGCAGTTTAAAATTCCCTCGTAAAATCCTAGAATTTAAATACAAGAACATGAAGCAGAACATACCTGCAGTAGAACGAGAAGAACCCCCAGCTGTACACTCCTTAAAGTCTCCATGTAACCGAAAATAAAACCAATAATCCTCAGAACTCTCCGCTCCTCAGAGCTGTTACTCCTCTCAGAGCTGTTACTCCTCTCAGAGCAGGAACTCTCCTCTCAGAGCTGGATCTCCTCTCAGAGCTGGATGGAGAACTGTGAAGCAGAACTACTGAGGTGATTTACTTTTCCTTTTGTTTTGTTACACAGGTGAACTCATCCTTACATCCAGTTCCAAATAAGGTAAGGTGGAATTGCAATGTGGGAAGTCATGTGATGATCCAAAATTGTCTGGCTTTCAAATAAAAAATGTGCAATTAAAATATATATTGTTTATTAGTACAGTGATACAGAATACTGAATGTACCCTTTGGCTGATTAAATGGTACAAATTTGTACTTATTGCTGTTAGAAATGACTTTGTACTTCAGAGGGAACAAATCTCACCCTGTAAAGACCAATATAATACTTTTGAGGCTACAATTCTGAAGAGTGTACCTTGCACTGTTTTATTACCGGTAGTTCATTAGTTCACTAGGTAAAACATTTGTCAGGGCCATTAAAACAGGTATCAAACATTTCTATTAAACATTTCTTTCTAAACATCTGACGAAAAGCTGTCATGACATTAGAGGCTGTATGAAAACTATGGGTGTAAAGGTACAGAAAACCCCGCGGTTTGGTACGTTTTCAGTACGGTTGTTAGAATAAATAAAAAGGCTGGGTGTTCTGTATAGCCTCACCTTTATTAACTTCATAATAACAATGTTTAGTTTTTGGGATGGAATATTGTAACAGGGCTCGAGCTCCTTTATTAAATGCTTGAAACCAGGATTTTCTCCTACTGTCATCATGAGAGGATCCGTCTTTTGCATCTTGTTAGAACAAACAAAACATTGAGCCTGATTGTGAGGCTTTATTAAGAACAAAAACAACAGCATTAACTGATTAATTTACACATCTTTTTTCCTAAGCATATTACTAGAAAGAGAGAGAGAGTTCTTTGAAAACTTACTCATCGGACTGTATCCTGTCTGCTGGTTGGGTATTTACTGGTATTATTAATGCAGTAGTGTATTCCTGTAACCCTTTTGTCAGTCACATCTGTTTCATCATCATCATACAGATTGCTTTACGAACACAAGCTGGTAAAACAAGTTTTTGCACAATGCTGGCAGTTTCTGTAATACAACACTTACACTAAGAATACTCAGGAACTGCACTGCACAACTGCCCTCCCTCAAACTGTGCAGTGGGAATGGGAACTGACCACTTTATACTAACTATGAGGAAGTTATTTATTATCTTGATTCTGACTAATCATTACCCATAGTTTTGTTTTAAATATATTTCCCCTAGTTATTCTTCAATTCAGCTGAAGCAATAACCCCGCTGTCACACCTGATGGCAGAAGCGCTCCTGCAATCTCAGCCAGAATGCACCACACACTGATGTCACTTCCTTATGTGATCACATATGTGGTCAATGCCACACAGCACCTCCAGGAAGTCAATCACCGTAATATTGATCACACCTGTTTACACCCAAATATATATATATATATATATATTTTTTTTTTACCTCGATTTTAGCTTACTTTCTGATATATCCTGCTTGTGTATGACCTTTAGACTGATTCTTGTTTATGGAATGTTTACTCTCCGTTGCTGTTGTATACTGGTATTAACTCTGAACATTTTGACTATATCCTCTGTATTGCTACTTTCATTAATAAACCATCTTATTTGTATCTGCGCGTATCTGTCCAGCCGTGACACCCACTGTGTCCCCAGTGTTGTTACCTGTGGTTGTTTGTAACCCCGCCCCCTCATTATCTCGCCAGGTGTTCCTAGTTTCCCAGTGTATATGGAGTCCCTTTGTTTCTATGTGCCCTAGCCGGGTCTCGATTGTTGTTTCTTGTTTTTATTGTCATGTTAAGTGAGTCTAGTTTTACACTCTAAAAAGTGATTTTGTGTTTTAGTCAGGAAAACAAATACTTACCGGCTTGTTCAACCCAATAAAATGAGTTCAGAGAACTTCAGCCTAAAAATTTTAAAATGTTCGTTGAGCCAATGAAATTTTTTTATTTTAACCTACTTTTAGTATACTGCACGTGTCAATGCTCTTTCCACAGTGTTTGTTCATACAGCTTTCCTATAGGCTTCTGACACCATATATTTGCATATTGGGTGTGGCCTCTCCTTTACTTACCATCTTTGTGTCTTCCCTATTCTAGTCGTGCTTTAGTGTGATATATGTGTTGATTGCCAGGCCTCAGTGCTGTAGGCTGTAAGAGCAACTTATCTTTATTCTAGGTTCTTGGTTGTCACAGTATGTTGACTTGGAGCTATAGAGGTTACTCTTATGCTGGCCTAGCATTATACTGTCAGTTTCGGCAGTTCTATAAAAATATGCTAAATATGTTGAGAATTCCTATGTACATTAAATTAACTAAATTCTTTAAGCTACTTGACAATACAGTTGAGCTAATTAAACTGTTGTGTGAACAAAACTCAGTTAAGTTGAATAAACTTAAAGTGTTATATATTTACAACTTATCTGAGTCAAAGCAAAATGATGTCTTGACTGAGTTAAGCTGACCCAATGAGTATTTTTTTTAGTGTACCTTTGGTCTTGTTTTCTGTTTCCGCAGTTCACTCTCATGGAGCCTTTTCCCACTTTTCATGTCCTGAAGGATAGTTTTGCATCATATTTTGAATTATAACTCTTATTTACTTGCTATGTCCTGCATAAAGAGTGTATAGACAAAACCAGAGAGAATGTGGAGGAGCTTCTTCCCACCAGCTATCCTTGCTTTAAACCAGGATTAGGTAAAACTTAGTGATTTTAACCCCATCCAAATGCATCATGTGAGTCATTTTTATGGACTGTGCACTCCTGTGTCAGTAATACTTCTTTTATCTTCTGTAAAACAAGGTCCAGGTTGGTTCATTTAGTATATTCTTTGAGCTAGTGTTCTTTGAACTGTACTGTAGGCATGGGGAAACTGAAATCATGGGGGTTATGGTCTTATTTTCAGTGTGTGAACAGTAATTTTGTTGTTCGTGGCATGAAATAGTTTTTTTTCAGGTCTTAAATTTAATGTTATGTTAAATTAATATTAATTGCGTAACGTGCAGCTGCAAGTGTCCTCGGTCCCTTGAAAACAAAACACTACGGTGAATGCTATTTTTATGAAAATTATTTTTCATAAAAAAAAAGTATGATATAAACTGAATGAAAGAGCCATTCAGTTTAACCAGGCAGCACATCATCGCGTTCCCCACATCAAAGAAAACAGTATAAAATTTTGAAAAAAGTTACGTTTTATTATTACACAGCATTTACATCACATTTAATTACACTGCTACACAAAAAGCATGTTATAGTGATAGATAATGACCCTGTCATAATATTTTATGGCTCATTTTGTCGCCACTTCACTGTAATCTGAATAGTTTAAATGAAAGGAAAGGATGAGACCTGGTGCTATAAAAGAACATTACAAAAGTTCAGATTTCATTTAATAAGCCAATGGATGAAGTGGGAGAGAAACAGCCTATCATAGGTGAAGGTGAAGCCCCGCCCCCTTGTGGTATTTTTTAGCTCAAGCACAATCAATCAGCTTCAGCTTTATGGAGTTTGGTAAGTTTTTGTAACTTTACAATAAATAAATATAATATTTTAGTTCATGAGAGTGTGCGCAGTATGCAGTGTTTATCTGTACTGAGCTCTGTAATCAGCTGCTGTCCAGTCGGAATAAAAGCTAACCAATCACTGTCAATGGAATAATGCTGGTGCAGGGGCATTATGGGAAACGTAGTTTCTTTAGTCATAATGCTTGTATTCCTTTTTACTCATGTTGTACTGACAACTTCGCTGTTGTACTGACACATATGGGCTAGAAACATATAAAATAATATTTAATATCTATAAATTCTCGTGATATCCACAAACTCAGCAACTGGACTTTATGAAAGCTTTAATACATTTAATACATATATATTTTGTATAAAAATGTATGAAAAATATATATTTCTAAAATATGGTTAAATACATCCTAGTACATTTCTAAATAGTATATTATAGTATTTTGTGTTGTTAAGAATTAACAAAATTTTGGGATATGAACCACGCCTCAATTTCCCGTGCTCCTCCCCCTGGTCCTATATATATACCTTCCAGGTGCTCACCTACGCGACTTTCGACCTCGCACGTGACGATCCTGCCGCCCTGGGCCTTGATCTGGTTGCCTCGGATTTCGAGCTGTTCTCTATCCGCTTTTCCTCTGCCGCTCTCATCGCACTCCAGGCTGCGCTCCGTGGTCTCCCCGGCTCAGCTGGTCAGATGCCCGGGCCAGCACTTTACCTGCCGGACTCTACTCGCTGATTCCACGCTTCAGCACCGGCGCCAGCTAAAGCAACTTGATTCAGCGTGTCAACTGCCCGGTCTGACTCTTCGGATCTTTGATTCAGCGCAAGCTAATCTACTCGACGCAGCCAGCCAGCTACCGGGTCCGACTCTTCGGATCTTCGATTCAGCGCAAGCTAATCTACTCGACGCTGCCAGCCAGCTACCGGGTCCGACTCTTCGGATCTTCGATTCAGCGCAAACTAATCTACTCGACGCTGCCAGCCAGCTACCCGGTCCGACTCTTCGGATCTTCGATTCAGCGCAAGCTAATCTACTCGACGCTGCCAGCCAGCTACCGGGTCCGACTCTTCGGATCTTCGATTCAGCGCAAGCTAATCTACTCGACGCTGCCAGCCAGCTACCCGGTCCGACTCTTCGGATCTTTGATTCAGCGCGCAAGCTAAACTACTCGACGCTGCCAGCCAGCTACCGGGTCCGACTCTTCGGATCTTTGATTCAGCGCAAGCTAATCTACTCGGCACTGCCAGCCAGCTACCTGGTTCGGCTCTTCGGATCTTTGACTCAGCACAAGCTAAACCACTCGACGCAGCCAGCCAGCCAGCTACCCGTTTCGACTCTACGAATACTTGGCTCACTGCCAGCTTAAACTACTCGGCGCAGCCAGCTATTCGGTTCGGTCCGTCGGATCCCTGGCTCATCGCCGGCATCGCTGCCCGGGTCTTTGCCGGCGCCGCTGCACGTCTCGTCGGATCCCTGGTTCAGCGCAGGCGTCTCCCAGCGCGATTGCTTGGCTCTTAGACAGCGCGGCCACCCTCCCTCCCTGCCGGTGAGACCGATCTAATATCAAATTAATACACGGTTCCCTCGGTTTAATTTATAATTTCCTCTATTAAATGTATTCTTCCCTTGATTTATTTTATTGCTCCCTCTATTTAATGTATTATTTACTTGATTTATTCATCTTTCCCTGGATCTGTTTCACTGTTCAACTTTATTTATTGTTCCCTCCATTTAATTTATTGTTTCCTCTATTTAATTTTTTGTTCCCTCTATTTATTTAATTGTTCCCTTTATTAATTTTCCCTTAATTTATTTCACGGTTGTCTCAATCTTTCACTGTTTCCTCGATCTTTCAGTTTCCTCGATCTATGTCTCTGTTTGATTTAATTCATTGTTCCCTCTATTTAATTGTTTCCCTCTGCTCATTGTTAGCTCTGTCTTTTTCTCAGTTCCCTCGATCTATTTCTCTGTTCAATTTAATCGTTTCTTCTCAGTGTTGGCTCGGTCTATTTCTCCGTTCCTTCGTTCGATTTAATTTATCATTCCCTCTATTTAATTGTTACCTCTGTCTATTTCTCAGTTCCCTCGATTTATTTCTTGTTCGTTTGAATTTATTGTTCCCTCTATTTAATTGTTTTCCTCCGCTCATCGTTACCTCGGTCTATTTCTCAGTTCCCTCGATCTTTTCTCAGTTCGATTTAATTGTTCCCTCTATTTAATTGTTTCCATCTGCTCATTGTTAACTAGATCTATTTCTCAGTTTCCTCGGTCTATTTCTCTGTTCGATTTATTTATCGTTCCCTCTATTTAATTTGTTTCCTCGATTTATTCCACTGTTCCCGATCTATTTCAATGTTTGATTTATTTTATTGTTCCCTCTAATTTATTGTTCCCTCGATTTACTCATCGTTCCGTCATTCTAATTCACATTTAGATTTAATTTGTTGTTTCCCTCTATTTACTTTTTGTTTCCTTTAATTCGATTCCTCATTTGTATTCATTGTTTCCTTTATTTTTGTTGTTCCCTCAATTTATTTCATTGTTCCCTTAATCTTATTTCATTGTTTCACAGATTTTAATTTATTGTTCCCTCAATTTGATTAATTGTTTCCTCGATTCCAGCCGGCTAGGCGGAACCCTACGCCCGGCTTTACTACGTACTTTTACCATGAAGGAAGGCGATGGCTCTCTTTTCTGCCCTCTATTCTTTCCGTTACATCGATTCTTTTCTCTGTTACCTCTATCAATGCCAGCGAGGCGGACCCCTACGCTCGGCTTTACTGTGTACATTTATTTCTTTTCTCTGTTACCTCTATCAATGCCAGCGAGGCGGACCCCTACGCTCGGCTTTACTATGTACATTTATTTCTTTTCTCTGTTTCCTCTATCATGCCAGCGAGGCGGACCCCTACGCTCGGCTTTACTATGTACATTTATTTCTTTTCTCTGTTACCTCTTTCAATGCCAGCGAGGCGGACCCCTACGCTCGGCTTTACTATGTACATTTATTTCTTTTCTCTGTTACCTCTTTCAATGCCAGCGAGGCGGACCCCTACGCTCGGCTTTACTATGTACATTTATTTCTTTTCTCTGTTACCTCTATCAATGCCAGCGAGGCGGACCCCTACGCTCGGCTTTACTATGTACATTTATTTCTTTTCTCTGTTTCCTCTATCAATGCCAGCGAGGCGGACCCCTACGCTCGGCTTTACTATGTACATTTATTTCTTTTCTCTGTTACCTCTTTCAATGCCAGCGAGGCGGACCCCTACGCTCGGCTTTACTGTGTACATTTATTTCTTTTCTCCGTTACCTCTATCAATGCCAGCGAGGCGGACCCCTACGCTCGGCTTTACTAATGTACATTTATTTTAAAGGAACGCGGCGGCTCTCTTTTCTGCCCTCTATTCTTTCTCTTACCTCTATTCTTTTCTCTGTTACCTCCATCACTGCCGACGAGGCGGACGCCTACGCTCGGCTTTACTAATGTATATTTTCTGTTAAGGGCCGCTATGGCTCCTTTTCTGTTCCCTCGATTCTTTTCTCTGTTACCTCGATCACTGCCGGCGAGGCGGACCCAGGGGCGTAGCAGCAAATTCTGGGCCCTTTTGATTAAAATCGAGATCAGTTATTTAACAATTAACAGTTATCCACCGTTTGTTTATAAACTGGTTAATGTTGATATCTTACGTTAGGAGGCTCAATGTCTTTTACCTGTTTGGCAACTAGTTAAGCTAATGCGAGCATAAAATATCAGCAGCAAATGTCTGGAGTGAACTACATTTACTTTAATTGGACTTTTGCTTAACAAGCAAACTCGGTTTACCTTCGGGAAAGAAAGCCACCATCAGCTGCTTGCCCTCTTTCTGCCTTCTTTCTTTTTCCTTCCTTTCTTTCGATAACCTGATTTCTTGCTTTGCGCAGCAGGATGCCTCTAGCCCCCAGGTCTTTAAATCTGGGCTCACTGATGGTACACCTGAAGCCGGTAGCTATCGGGCGGACTAAACCATTTTGCGCCTCCAGGAGGGGGCCCCCAAAATGTCCTATATGTCAACGGACCGTGATGCATTCTTCAGTTCAACGCTTCTCTCCGCCTGCCATTTGCATCCCATCTGGTGTCCGTGTTCTTCGTCTGGGCGCCACCCCTACTGCTGAGACTAACTTTGGTCCTGCCTGTTGCTCAATTTTTATTTTTGGGGGGGACTACGCAGGACTCTCTTCAGGCTTCTCTTCCTTGATTTATGGAACATATGAACACGTCAGGCCAAAAGGAACAGTCAGACCACCAAAGACTTCATGAGTTCAACCCCTGTACGCAGCTGAATGACCAGAAACTTTGAACTCAGACGGGAGCAGGTGTCATAACCTAGTAGTCGATTTACATGGTCGTCACATTCCTTTGTCGAGAACAAAACTCACCTTGCCACGAAACCTGTCGAACTCCCCATTCAGTCAAGCTTATACTGGTCTGCAATTTTATCACGAGGATGTTGCTAACTCTGTATACCATCTACTATTAAGTCATTTTCACTCATACCACCCCTGAAACGCTGTTAAAGATCTATGAAATTCTGCTGAAGACTTCAGTCTCTCACCATGGCTAACCTCCTTTCAGTTCAGATTCGGCCGCTGGTCCTCCCACTTTCCTCTTTTTGGGGGGACCTGGCTTGAGAACCGTCTCAAGCTGTTCTGAACTGTACCCCAAGCAACATCATCACAGTTCCCCTCCCCGCATCGCGTAGGCGGGGTTCATTATAGCAAAGTGTTGTTAAGAATTAACAAAATTTTGGGATATGAACCACGCCTCAATTTCCCGTGCTCCTCCCCCTGGTCCTATATATATACCTTCCAGGTGCTCACCTACGCGACTTTCGACCTCGCACCCGCCTCCACCCCATCACCACCTTCATCTTCACTCTCATCTTCACTCTCATCTTCATCACTCATCTTCATTACTCCTAGCTGCGGGGGGGGGGGCCTGGCTTGAGAACCGTCTCAAGCTGTTCTGAACTTTACCCCAAGCAACATCATCACAGTTCCCCTCCCCGCATCGCGTAGACGGGGTTCATTATAGCAAAATATTGTTATTATTTGTTGTTTTCTAAATAAATACATTTTAAATGTTAATACTGCATATGCATTACCTTTTTCCAGTTTATAAATTGTTGGTTTTGACTGTAACAAAAAGAGACAAAATAAAAGTAAAAAAAAAAAAAAAACTACTGCGAAAAGAATAAAAAATTACATTACAATTTAGTATATTTATAATATTTACATAATTATTGATAAGTGTTATTACTTTAACACTGCTTTATGGCATAACATGAATTAGTGTACATTGCTGCTTATTTTATTGGCTTTAAGAAGGTTTTAATTTGAATGTGTGTTTAACTAGTTTTCAAATTTTTATAGTTTTTATTGTTTTATTGATGTACTTTCTCACTGCGTTCTTGCTGGCTTTTTAATTCTCTCTATTTTATTATATTGTTTCATCTTAATGTTATTACTGTTTTACTGTTTTACTGTTTTGTTTAGCACTTGTTTAGCTGTTTAATGTAGGTTACTATATAAATAATGCTTATTATTATTATTATTATTGAATGTCTACTAATAATTTTAAAATATCTGGTGAAGCATTGTACTCATTCACACCATTACAAATTCAGTTAGACCTTATTTTTTTTAAAAACTGATAGTAATTAATATTAACATTTTATACTGGATTCACAGGTGAGGAAAATCTTAATCTTTAATCTGTGCCTTCTGAATTCTTCTGGAGTTTTAAAGTAAGATACCTTTTATATTTAAATTATGTTTAATAATATTTATCTCTAAACATTCAACCAAAATGATAGTTAAGATAGCTAATGTTAGCCAGTAAAATAGCAAACTAGCAAGCTTGTTAGCCTTTAGTTTTCTGTATTCTTGGGTTTTATATGATATCATGATAAAGCTAAACTAGATAAGCTGCGGTTATTTCTCTGTAAATCTGCTGATTTCAGATTAGTCAGAATGATTGTTGAGATACTGGAGTTTTAAATCTAAAGTCACAAGCTAATTTTAAAATTAGCCAGGACAGAAATTAGGTCCCAAAATACGGCAGGCACAACTAAAACATCTGAAACCTTAGAATAATGTATGTAATGTTTGCTGGCTACACAAAATAAGAGTATTACAGTGAGTCTTAAAGAGCAGAAAATGATTGAGTTAAATATTTTATTATAAATAATTTAAATAACAGTTTAAAAATTAACAATGATTTTACAGTTAGCAGTTTGTTCTTGTTACTTGTACTTAGCCTCTGTGCTTTTTGCCCTTTTCTCTCAGAAAACTACACCATGCTAGCGCTGCACAGCATGTGAAATATTAAATGCCGTGACTGAATAGAGGAATTTGTACATGGCATCATTTTACTGTTTTAATAATATTCATATTCCTGCTAAAAAAAAAAAACAGTTGAAGTCTGTGTATTAAACCAGAGAACACCGTTGCCAGGTCCAATAAAAATATCCATCCAGTCTAAAACCCGCCCTTCAGAAGCTTAAACTAGCGCAACATATGTCTGTCGCACGTTTAAAGCAAATGGCAAAACTGAGTGTGCGACATTTTGTTTATAAATGGTGTATCATTAAGTCATTAACTATATTGTTACATTATTGTTATATTAGTTATTTAATAACAGTTTTATATCCCAGTCAACATATAATAGAAACATATAATAGCAACATATTTAGTTATGCCCCTCCTGAACTCTCTTCTCTCTTTTTAATAATTTTTTCATCATTTGATTTCTGGTTACATTGTAATTTGTCACTCTCTCTCCAACAATTTTTTCCCATCATCTTTTTTTTTGGCGGCCGCAGTAATTTTTAAAAGTAGCCCAAAAAATGCCCCACTGCCACCCCTGAATTTTCACCCGCGTCTGGATTTTTAAACAAGCCCAATTTGGCAGGGAAACCGCGAACCTGGCAACTCTGTGTGTGGCGCTGAAGCCCTGTCTGCGGTGCTGATTGGCTACCGCCCTGCGAAACTCGCTTCTCATTTGCATAAAGTTGAAAATAACTCTATATTATAAAATATGTTTTTTTTTCCGCTCGCTTTGCCTTGTTCGCTTTGCCTCGTTCGCTGAGTTCTCTGTTCTCTCCACTCTCCATTGAAAACAGTAGGAGGCAGCGCGAAAAAGGCACTAGCCCCAGCTAGTGGATTGGGACGCGGCCAGGAAAAAACGCCGTTATAAAGAGATAGGGAGCCCGAGAACTGGCGGAAAAAACAGAACGGGCGGAAACTAAAGACGACGGTCCGGAACTTGGACTGATTAAATTTTCTTCAACTGAACCGTACTGATTTCTAATTAAATACCCCTGTCTTAGAGGATTTCTGATTACTATGACATTAATTGAATTAGTTCTAATTAATGAAACCTGCATTGGATTAACTCTCTTAAATTAAATTTACTAGTAAATTTAGCAAAGATTCAATAAACATTACGTTTTTGATTACATTATATGATTTAATGATGATGGAGAAACAACCTTTACACAAAAGGCAATGGCTTGTGTTAAAATAAATCAACATTTGCTTAAGGATTAAAATGTATGTTTAATATAAATTGATAATGATTAATATATCTAATTATATTGACCAGTTCATAAGAGCTAAACCAGTTGGTTCTGTGAGGGAATGTTTTAACTTTTTTCTATATTTCTATATTTACTGCCTTTCTTTATTTTGCTAATCTCAAAATAATAAACTCAGTATTTTAATTAGGCTAGTTTTAGTTGTACAAAAATTAGAGTGAAATTATTAGCGTTAGCATTATTTCAACCAATGGTGCAATTCTACCATAAACTTTATTTATAAAGTCAGATTTATGTATTTAAAAAAATGTAATCATACTTTAAAGTTTAAAGTATTTGTACTTGTGTATGTAATGTGTTTTTTCTGCCATGTCTGCTCTTCTGTGCTTACCTGATTGCTAGCTTGACTCACAAATAGATCAAGTGAATAAGAAGAGAATAATAAAAAAAAAAGTCATGTGAAAAATATTTTCTCCAGTATAGATAACCAACATTTCTACTCTAGTAAAGTTATTTGTATTGTATATAGTATTTGTACTCCAACAAATGCTGATAATCAGTAAGGTGTTTTACCGCAAGTTTGCCCCACTTTTTCAATCAGTTAAATTATTGAGTTAATGATCTACACTATAAAGGTGCTGGAGAAATTGAGGAATTATCAGGAATATTTACTGGATTTTTTTTTGTAGCAAATGTAAAAGTCCAATTTTTTAGAATTTTATTTCTTTATATTTTATTTTATTTTCTCCCCAATTTACATGGCCAATTACCCAACCCACTCATTAGGACTCCCCCTATCACTAGTAATGCCCCAACACACCAGGAGGGTGAAGACTAGCACATGCTTTCTCTGATACATGTGAAGCCAGCCACCGCTTCTTTTCGAGCTGCTGCTGATTCGAGCATTGCCAAGTAGCAGCACAGCACGCTCAGAGGAAAGCGCAGCGACTCGGTTCCAATAAATCAGCTCACAGACGCCCTGTGTTGTGGACATCACTCGAGGAGTGATGTGGGGAGAGAGCACCATCTACCCACGCGGAGGAAGCAGGACCAATTGTGCTCCCTCTGAGCACCGGCAGCTTGATGGCAAAGCTGCAACAAGTACAAACTTTATACAGGAAATGAATCTGTGACAGCAAGTGAGAGATTATCAGAATTATATCCTTGCCAAGAGCACATTGACCAGTATTCATCTTTACCACAACAAGACAGCACTCAACTTACACAGGTGTCTGGGTGTTGCCCTGACACAAGAAATTATGATCTGTTAACATGCTACTGTCCCATGAGTTTTAACTGTCTGTGTAAGCCTCAAAACTCTATATTTGAAGTGTAAAATGATTTCACCCAAAAAAGTACACGACAAGAGATATTTAATATCATTTATGACTAGAAGATAAATGACAAGCATTTATTTCATATAAAAAACATCTGCATTTACAACTTCCAAATGCTAATAGAAATTTTAACGTATACAATAAAGAAAAAAGGGGGATTTCTAATGGCTTTTATAAAAAACTAGAACAAGATGGCGTTTTACAAATATTTCATAAAGCTGTGATCTCTGATTCTTAAATCTGTACTTCAGTGCTTCGACAAAAAATAAAATATATAAAAAAAATAAAGAAAAAAACAAAACAAAACACCACACTAAAGATCAGTCATTAATTTAAGAGATTTTCAAGAAAGAAAAAAAATGGCCAACTGTGAACATCGCCCATTTTCCTGTCCAGCATTCATCTTTTACAGCCAAAACATGTCACATAAGGAAAAACTGTCCAGTATTTACAATTTCCCATACATCCATCCATTCATCCAGGTGCTTCATTTAAGGCCAGGTTTCAACTAAAATCTTCTCACAGCTCATCTTCTCCTCCGTACATGTCAGCGAGCTTCTTAAAGCGTGGACCCCACTCATGCAGGCGGTCGTAGTCCTGGTCCCCAGAGTCTGAGGAGTTCAGGGAGCTGAGACTGCCGGCCTCCGAACCGCCCCCTTCATAGTCAAACACCAGCAGAGAGTCGTAAGGTGGAGCTGTGGGGTCGTTATCAGCTGCCTTCAGGTTCTAAAGTACAAAAGAACAGAGGGAGGTGATGAGGGCATTTAATTAGCATACCAGCCCCTTTTACACACAGCATGCTTTACATTTACAGAAATTGTGTGAAGAATAATTCTATAAATTACATAAATTAAAGACTGTTGTTCTGTATGTGTTTCTCTGTATACTTTATCATTATCTCCCTCCTTTCACCCTGTTTTTCAATAATCAGGTCCCTATAGGAGAGAGAAAACCACCACAGAGCAGCTTTTATTATTATTATTTGGGTGGTGGATCATTATTCTTAGCATTGCAGTGATAAGTACTGATTCGCATGGTGGTGGTGGTGTATGAGGTGTTAGTGTGTGTTGTGCTGCTGGTACACTGAGTGGATCAGATACAGCAGCAGCTGGAGTTTTTAAACACTGTTTCCTCTATAGACCTTTTCACACTTCTGCATAGATGCTGCTATGGAAGCATTAATAGCAGGGTTAAGTGATTTCCTGTCGTGTTCTAATCAAAGTCTGAGGCTACTCTCTGTTCCTACATACACCAATTATTTATTAGAACTCACTCAGAGTTTGTCAGCATTATTCTGTTCAACTATATTGGAAAAGCTCTACTTATTAATTAATAAGACCAGAGTAAACTAAACCAGAGTGACCCCCCATTCACTCTGGGTCAGTTTAATTCTGATTAAAACTGATTAAAAACACTTAATTCAACATCAACTCAATCACCATTTATATAGATTATCATCAGTGAGGACTGTCAGCAGTGAGTGATGGTAAGTCGTATAAATGCGTGCCCGAGTGACGAACAGAATGAAGCTCAGGAAGAGTTATCATTGTATTGTGTCATTCAGAGATGTGCTGATCATAAAGAAAAGCTCTGCTGTGTAAAAACTGCTGAGCTTCAGTATTCAGTGCTGTGGAAGGATCACACACACGGAGATCTGTGCAGCAGTAAACAGTGTGATACTGCGCACCTCCAGCAGTATAGTCATGGGTCTTAAAGTATTAAAAACTTTAGCGTGATCTGTATTCCCAACACACAATAGTGTTTAGTTTGTGCTGAAGGAACGCCTACAAATACCATTTTAAAAACAGTGCAGGCGGAATAATGCTGCTTTGAAAAAAGTAAATTGGACACTCCTACTCTACTGCTCCACCTTTTAGGTTTGTTTTAGCCCTTAATCAGTGAATGTAGGATGCTGCCCTTGTGTTATTTTTGGTTGGTGTACTACTTAGTTTAGCAGTGACAGTGACTGGTTTAAAAACTCCAGCAGCACCGCTGTGTCTGATACACTTGCAACAGTACAACACACACAAACACCTCATAAACCACCACCATGTCAGTGTAACTGCAGTGCTGAGAATAATGACCAACCACCCAAATAAGAGCGGACCATTAAAGACCAGGGTGAATGGAACATGATAAAATTATGCAGAGAAAGAGATGGACTACAGTCCGTAATAAAAAATACTACTATACTAGTAACAGAACACCACTCACTCCCATGTCCTCCTATACGGACATTAGAACAGTGAGAGGCCACAGTAAATGTAAATGTGTCACTAAGCTGAAGCAATTCTTTAAAGAGCACTAGGCTAGGCCACCATAGTAGACCTACAAACACCAACAACTACAGAAAAAATGTCATTTTAAAATGACATTCTATCTCCAATCAAAGACCAGGGTTTGAATTATATAGAAAGGTACAGAAATGACACTGACTTCTAGAAAACGTCAAGTCTCTTTCCTTCTGCAAAGCAGCCATTTTGCAGATACAAGTCTTTCACACAACAGTGACGATCTATACTACTTACGTCATCAATGAAGGTGCCGATCTCCTCTGGGTTGGCTGGGCGGGGCCGGTACTGTGGTGCAGCCATGAAGGTTGGAGCTACATCGTTACGGAACACATCAGGGCGGTTGTCGAGGCCCCTGTGCAGCACACTCAAGTCATAGTCCTGCCCAAATAAAACATAACCAGAGCATGATGAGAACTTGAATTAGACTGGGAGGGGGTTAAAAGCCAACAACCAACCAACCAAATCTAATAAACCAACCTGATCATCCTCTCCACCACCCTCTTCATCATAGTAGTATATGTTATCCCTGATATCATCATCAGCCAGAAGAGGCTCCTTCTTCACTGATCTCTTCCTCCTGAGGAACAGGAGAAGCAGGAGGACCAGCACTATACGAAAGAGCACATTACAAACAAAAGTCAAGACCAAATCTTCAAACAGTCATATTACATACACCGTATGACTTAAGACAAGAACGGATCATCTTACATAGCAAAGCCATTATAGCCCCCAGAATCCCAAGAATCCCAGACAAGCCAAAGCCCGCCACGGCCTTGTCTGAGCACCGGACGTCTTCTCCAGTGCACTCGCACACTGTGGCTTGGAGGGTGCTGTCCTGGAAGTGGGAACCTGTATCATAGACCCTCAAGATTACATTGTAGTCTCCCTGTTCCAGTGGAGTCTTAAGTGCAAGAATAATTCCAGTTTCTACAGGAAAGACAAAAACGAAAACTCTTGTTAGAAAAAAGGTCACATACATTCCTATGACATCTCTACATAAAAGAGGGGGGGACCTACTGGACTCGTTCATCCTAGCGGTCCAGTTTTTGCTGCCGTCTCCCTGAAGTTCCACAGTGTACGGAGCAGCAAATTTAGGCCCATCCTTATCAGTCACAGACAGAAGAACTGGAGCCGGATCTCTGTTGCACAATCTGATCACCCTCTCTTCAATGATGGGAGCATTATCATTCACATCTTCCAGAGTAATCACAAGGGTTCCTGTACCTGTAGCTGGAACTGTGTCTGCAAAAGATGTTAAGACAGTGGTTTGTCATTTGTAGATACTAGTGTACCTACTGATAAGAGATCACTGCCTGCTAGACATGCCTCTACGACACACTCAAAAACAAACACTCATGTTGGCTAGTTATACCAACATTTATAAGGACAAATAAAATAAGGATGGTCTATTTGACAAACTACCTGCCATATAGGCTGTTCAAATCCTGGTTCTATTTGGGAATGACAGGTTTGATTTAAAAGGACTCATGTGGATATGAAGGCTTCAATCCAGCCTTTGTTGTGTGGAGACACACTGCCCTAAATGCTGGTTTGATGATCTGGGGCACAATTATACACAACAGTGGTCACCCCAGTGTTGATATAAAGGACACAAACAGCTTAAGAATACATGATGGCTTCCAACTGCCATTTTTCAGCAAGAAAAAGCTCGCCCACATACAGCAGGGCTTTCCATTGAATCTCTGGGTCAGCCCTGTCAAGAGATCTATTGCTAATTGAGCATTTATGGGGCTAAATAAGATGCCAGCTTCAGCAACCCGAGTGTACAAGAACTACAAGCCCAGATGCAAGATATGAAATGGGAAAATGTGCAGTAGGCTGCCATACAGAACCTGTATACCTCCATGCCCATCTGTCTCCTCTAGTGTCCAGGTTAGAGAGTCCCCCTAATTTTTGTAAGTGAACTATTTCCACTTCCATATATCAGAATTGAAATATTTTCTGGTAAAAAAAAAACAGAGAAGAAGAAGAAAATCCAACCAACTTACCATCATCCACAGCCAAGATCAAAGCTTTATAGTTGCCCTCTTTCACAAAAGGAGACTCTCTGTCCATGAGGCTCTTCACGCTGATCAGTCCAGTATCTTTGTCAACACTCAGCCAGCCAGCAGGATCCGTACCTATGCGATATCTAAACCACAAAGAATCACACATTGCTGTCAGTGCTTAAAGACCTCAAAACCAGGATATTAATGTCCAAGCTGAGGAAATCTGGGACTGAAGAAATCCAGTAAGTTAGTGTAAGCTCTTACGTCACTGTCTGAGCCCTCGCTGTGTCTGGATCAGTGGCGGTGTAAACTGTCAGTTCAGTACCAACTCCCAGATCTTCGGGTTTAGAAATGCTCTGCTCCACTGGGTTAAACACTGGAGCCTCATTCACATCCTGAACATTCACGATGACTGTGGCAGTGGATGTCGGAAGGGGTTTGGCAAACGGAACTTCATTCTCAGCGACCACCAGCAGAGTGTACTTGTTGTTCTGTTCAAAGTCCAATGGCTAAAAAGAGAACAAAGACGATGAACACAACTCCACAACCTCTCAAAAAACACCACACATAAATAAACTGAACAGCAGTAAGCAGGTCAGAGACTGAAGTACCTTAACAGTAGTAATGATGCCCTCCTGTTTGTTGGGTCCTGTGTTAATGGCAAAAAATCCACCATTGTTTCCACTAATGATCCTGAACTTGGCCATCCAGGCAGGAGACTGAGGTTCATCTCCATCAGTCACTGGTAGCTTCACCACCACAGCTCCTACTTTATTCTCTGGGACTGATGCAGTGTACTGAAATAATAAGAAAAGAAAAATATTAGTATAATAAATTATAATATATATAATTATACTATAATAAAGTCAACAGCCACATGCTTTATTATTTTGAACATTGGCCATAGTTTGAGATTTAAAACCAAAACACTGAAGAAGATTCAATGCGCTGCAACATAAATCATCATTACTTACCGAGGTCTTCTCAAACTTTGGTGCGTTGTCGTTGCTATCAGTTACAGTAATAACAGCTGTTCCAGTGCTGACGAGGCCATTACCAGCTAAATCTGCAGCTTGGATCAGCAAGGTGTACTCAGGATAATTCTGGAAAAGATGATGTTCATAAATTAAACTACTTTATTAACTCATTCCACATCATCTCAGTATTCATAATCCTGATTTCTGCTCTCACCTCTCTGTCCAGCCCATCAGAGTTCACTCTAATCCCTCCAGTAATCGAGTTAATGATGAACATGTTTGGATCTGGCAGTGGTGGAGTCTGACTGATGATGGAGTATCTGACGTCTGCATTGTCAGTTTCAGGATCGTCTGCGTCGGTGGCATTGACTATCATGAACTCAAACTCTTCAGAGAGCGAGAGAGCGAGAGAGAGAGCGAGAGAGAGAGACCACAAGACAGGTTTTCAGTGAAATAATTCCTTAATTAATTAAAAGCCATTAAAATACCAAAAGTTATCACAATCATTATAGGTACCTTTAGGTGAAGCTTCTGGAACACTTCCAAGAAAAGGGTTTTGGGTGAAGATGGGCTTGTTATCATTCTGGTCGATCACATTGACGATAATCTCCATAGGATCTTCTTTAACCTCACCATCAGCTGCAATCGAATGAGCTTGAAGCTGGAGGAAAAAAAAAAAAAAAATAGTCACTGTTAAATGAGAAATGTATGAACTGGTTTCTAGTGTTATTCTACTTCAACTAGCAGAATTAAAGTCTCTTACCACATATTTGTCTTTGGTCTCTCTGTCTAGAGGCTTTGTTACACTAAGCCATCCAGTGTTTTTATTAATGGTGAAAAGTCCCACTGGAGGCTTATCTGCTCCTTCACCAGTGATGCTGTACACCATCTTAGTTTCCTTAGCATGACTGGACTTAATCTGGACACACATAAAATAAGTATTATAATACAGATAAGGCACAATAAAAGATTCTTTAATTTAAATTTAGAGATCCTCTACACATACCTGCACCATCTCCTTTGGAAATGGGCCCCTGTGATTCTCTGGGAAAAAGATGGGAGGAATCACCCACTCTCTCTTTCTCCTCCTCAACCCCCCAGAAGATTTTGGGAACTCCAGAACTGGAAGATCGGAGGGGGATTCACTCTGAAAAAATAAATATACAATGATTTTCAGTTGGACACATCAACTGTCCATGATGCAAAATATCAGAAACACCCTGCTTGCCCAGTAGAGGGCAATCTAGTTCCTGGCATACCTCCACAGTGCTGACTGCTTCCTTGTCATCATGATGGCCATGATGATGATCGATCCTGGCTTCCTGCTCGACTTTTACACTTGTTGTGTGTTTACTGCCCACAGAGTCCCAAACATGGACAGAAAACAACTTGTGACCTTCATGCAGGGTGACTTGTCTCTTCAGCTTCACTGTGCCATCACCTTCCACTTGAAAACGCTTGTCGGTTGAGTCATAGGCATGACGTGTTCTACCGCTGCAGTCATTAAAAATAACTGGAAGAAAAGAGAGAAACAACAAAAGAATAGAACTATTAAAACAAAGACAGTTTGTTATTAAATGATAGTATAAAGAGCAGTTCAAGGGTGTCTAGAGGACCACTAGGACAATCACTGTAACCCAGAACAGTCAGTTGTTTCCATCCCCTCAATCCATCTTATTCCTACTCAGAGTTGCGTTAAGTCCCGATCCTAATTTAAATCAGTGAAAACAAAGCAGGAATACCCCTTACGGACAGTGTCCTAGTCTTAGGGTCCTGCAGGGTACCACACCCACACCACCTACAGGAGCTGTATGTATGAACACACGGGTCCAAAACAGTTGTATCAGACATGACCCAGACTTAATCCTGCCAGAACGTAGTTCAAAATCCAAGCAATGACCGAGTGAGTGAGTGAATGAGTAAAGAAAGGAAGGAATTAACCTATCAATCCATCAATCCTTTCATTCACTTCTTCCGTGTCAGAGTTGCAGTCGGTCCAGTGCCTACTCTAAATTGGTGGTCACAAGGTCCCCTCCAGGGCCCCAGTCAAGCATACGTTCACAAACCACACATGCCTCTAATGGATTTGCCATCGCCAGACAGTTCACCTAGCCAGGAAGATCTGTACATCATACTCCTTGCAGACAGTAACCAGATTGAGGATTTTACCCACAAACCCTAACGGTAGTAATTACAGGGCATCTCATGATATCACGACACTGTGATTGTGATACTTGATATCAAGACTGTTCTATATATGGTACTTCACAGCATCTGTGTTACTGAGGAGGATAAAATACTCAAAAATAAAATTATCAAAAAGAAGGAATTATGGGTTTATTGGTGTCAGTTTCACAGAATTTAACAACCAAATATTGTTTACCACAGGTTTACACTGTTCACTAGATTAGCACCACCATGTGGAGTAATATATCAGTGACCTAAGTAAGTCTAATTGCTAGGGGGGGAAAGAAAATATATTGCAATATTTTGTCCCACCCCTACACAGGACCCTGGAGCGGTGAGGTACAAGCACTTTCTGCGGCGCCACCCTCTCACCTCTTTTTGTGTGAATAGATCATGTAATTTTCAAGAGAATTCACAGTGGACAGGTTGATGACATCAGCCATGCCATGTGACTGGTATATCTAATATAAGCAGCATAAATTTGCATAATGTTGCACTTCCTGCACATAATAACAGGTCCTGCCTCTGACTAAAACACACGGAACAGTTCCTGTAGTGAAAACATATAAACTATGTGTTAAAGGGCAACTTTGTTTAACTTCTAGACCAGATTCTTTAGACAACTGCCCTAGAAAAAGAATTATAAAACTGTCTCCTGATAAAAATGTTTCTGCCACTCTCGTCAGACCTTGAAACAGACTAATCTTGAACCTGATTATTTTTATTTTGAAAACAATTGATATCTTGCTGTGTTACAGCCCCAATAATGTGCAGGAGTCAGTAATGCATGGTGTAGGCTGGGAACCCATAGCTTGGGCATTGGTAATGCCAATTTCTGATCCACCAGTCTATTCAGCATGACCACCAGGAAAAATTAAACTGGTTCAGAATAAAAACATATCTGGTTTTGACCAAGATCTAAGTTTGTCAACGAATTTGCCACGAACTACCAGTTTTCCGAAATCCTTGACCACCAAAATCAAGCTTAAACCAACATTGACACTCAGGGTTTAAATAACTAATAAGTAAAACCTTTACACTGTTAATATGCTATGGTGGGTAAAAACACCTCATGATACACTAATATCTTCGTTTAAAAAACAAAATCCATATTATAATAAAAGCAGTATTTTGTACTGAACTACTTATTTAATGTGAAGATTTAAGGGTATTTTTTGTATATTTTTTTATGTTTGCAGTTTATATGCATGCATTACATATTTTGCACTCAATTTGAATTCGAATATTATTATTATTATTATTATTATTATTATTATTTGAGTCATGTTGAGTTTAACAAAATAGTAACTTACTAAAAATAAAATAAAGTGAAATAAAGTGAATGTTTGAAACTGTTAGACAAAAAAAATATATTTAACTGCAATAGTATATTCGTGAAATTACTACAATATGTTTAGGGTTAGTTTCATATCATGAAGAATACTGTTCTTGCAAAAACGCTCTAATATATGCTGATTTAAAAAATGTTTTATAACCAGACCAAAATTCTACACAAAGTTTAGAAGTAAATAACAAATGGATGAACAATTCTGCTCTTATTTGTCCAACCACTAATAAATTGGTACATGACATTTCTCCTTTCTATCCAATTCTAGCAAGGAAAACACAAAACATGTTTTGGGAACCAATGTGGTACTTTCCTGTCCAGAACCCAATGTTTACACCAACAACATCTCTTACCCATTTGTGTAACTTGGCATCGCCTAAACAGTAATCTCTCCTGGAGTTTAATTATTACATAAACTCAATAAATGAGTCAGGGTCATGTTTCTAGATCTTATAGACTGGACACAACCTGTACTTTATCAAGAGCTGTAAAATGAAAAAGACAGTTTTGAACTAAAAGCACAGGAGAACTGAGTCAACACTGGCAGAGTGACTAAAGGCGATCTATCTATCTATCTATCCATCTGTATCGATGGCTTTAAGTGCTGTTAGAGAGCTTTAATGAGGAAGCGTTGAGTAAAACCAATCGCAAATCATGAACAAATTGCCATTACACAGGAAACCAAGCAGGGCCCTACTCCCAAGATGATTGCAAGTCAAATAAACACACACACATATACATATACATATATACATATACATATACACATATATATATATATATATATATATATATATATATATATATATATATAATGTCATTTTAGCTTTTTGAAATACTAGCATTGGTGTGGAGTCTCTAATCAATGTAAAAAGTAGAGATTCAACAACTAGGGTTAAAAACTGTAGTTTGGAAAAAACCTTTAAACAACCTTTAAAGTAGCAAGCAGAATGACAGAACTAATACAAACATAGCCCAAGGCCTAAAGCGCTTCTAATAAACTCTGAATCAAAACCGCATTTCCTGGAGGAATATTGAAACTAAAACTACCCCCTTCGTCTGTGGAAAGTTTAAAAAAAATACCCAGGTTAATATTTCACCTACAAACAATACCAGAGGAAGTAAACTCAAGGTTTCTACTTCCACACCCACAGAAACCCGTAATCACTGACAGAGCTTCTTAGGTGAGACAGACATCACTGCCGCCGTTAACACCTGCAGAGCACTAATGACACACCACAGCAATTCAGAGAAACTTGGCCCATTCAAACACAAATCAGCTGACACATCAAAAACAGAGACGCTGAAAATACTAGTCAGGACTGGAATCGGTCTTACTCATTGTTATTCACTGTGAAAGCTGGGGGGGCAGTCAAATGTAAATGTAACTGGTCTGTGTACAGTAAATTTACTCAAGTATCTGCACATAAATACATATATTTTTCTTAAATTCCATACAATTTACCCACAACCACTCAATACTCCGTACTACTTCATGTATACATATAAACCTATAGATCACAATAGCTAGTTGGATTACAAAGAGAATGCTTTACAACTGATATAGTAAAATATATATTACTGTTAACCACTGCAATTAGATACCAAAAAAAAAAAAGGAACAAAAAACAATAGAGACGGCCACATGTACACTCACACACAAATAATATATTTAAACTATTAGAGAATGTAGATATATTTAGGCAAAATAATTAAATAACTAAGCAAATAAATAGATAAAGAAATAGATTCAATAAATATACTGAAGCTTCACACATCACTACACTCATTAACTTAGCCTTTTCTATTTTTTTCTTTAAAATCTATGAAATTCATGATTCTTAATAATATTGGCCCTGTTATTCTGGCTATTGTACATTTAATACAAGTAAAATTGTATTAAATACGAAAACAAGTAGGCCAAAGATAATTAGTAGAAACTGTGTTTTACATTTTATTTGGTGAAGTACAACTTCTCATACAGCTACTATTTACATTAATATAAAACATGTTTCACACACATCTCTCACCATGGGTCTCCACCGCCTGCACTCATTAATACAGGATTTATGTACTCTGCCCTCTAATAAAAGCTGGGAAAGGGCAGTAAGCACTGGTGGATAGTTTGGTAAGCAGGAGGAAGAAAAAAAAATCCCCAAGAAAATGGAAGAATAAGCGCTAAAAACAGCTGTAGGCTACATTACTCCAACAATGAAACGCATTATTCTCAACATGAGAGGCCTACACGCCACGAACATACAAGACCAAACATGAACACTAGGGTTCCTCAGCCTTTTTTAAAACACAACAAGTATCGACCTTCAACAGGGCGTCGACTGAAACTCGCCGAAGCTCAGCGCAGCTTCAGTTAAGTTTCAGTAGGAAAAGATCAATACCATTTAATGGTTAGAAAAAGATACAACATGTTTAAACAATTTAAATCTAAAAAAAACAAAGTTTAAAAACCTAATTACATATACATTTTACAGTTTACTGTAATTTTATGATATAGGATACTTTACCCAAAATTATTTGGCTCTATTATAAACTCTACACCACCATTAATGAAAGTTGTAACAGCATTTTCATTTTTATGTACATTTTTTTGGTTTAATATACTTAAATGTGGGCAAGTATGAGTGTCTTTTTTTTGGACCATTAGAGTTAGAGCACTGTGTTTCCATTTTCATTACCATTTAGTCTACTTTTTCAAAGTTAATATCAACAAAATCCAGAACAAATCATAGTTTACAGACTTTATATAAAATACACAGAAAGGAAATATGACTAAATCTTAAACACTGAGGGAATTTTCAAACTACTTCAGCAAAAACACAACTTCTGAGCTAGAACTTTATCATATAGCTAGGTTACCAAAGTTAAAATAAGCTTAAAAAAACAAACACTACACTGTACACTGATATATTTAGGTGTGAAAGGAGTTTTTACTCATATAAAAATAAAAACACACAAATCCAGAGCTCACAGAATGACAAAAATGACTAAATGCCAAATATTACCTTATACTTATATATTTTGTATTTATCTAGGTATACATTTTCTGTGTTTACTTTCAATTGTTTGTTTGCAGTTTATATGCAATAAAAACACGCTACACTTTATTCAGTTCTGTTCTAGATTATTGATGTTACATTACTTTATTTTTGTTATATTATAAACATTTTTATTTATAAACATTATTTTATAATATCATGGTCTTAGTTATTTTACAAAACAGATAAACATTTATAGATTTTAGTTTGTTGTGTTGCAGTAGTATTCTCTTAACAATCATTAAAAAACGTTTGTCAGAACCTCGTTAATATCGCAAAAGTACCCTGAAATATCGTGATACTATTTTAGGGCCATATAACGCAGTCTTAATTTTACCAGCATATTTTCCATATAGTCAGAAGACTAAACTTTAAAGTGCAAAAGTATTCATGTTAGTGGTCTTTACCAAAGTTTAAACCAGTTTACAGACAAAAATTCACATTAACAAGTATAAATACTCATCGCAAGAGTCATTTTCCAATTTTTAACATCACATTTCTTAAAAAGTAAGGTTATAAAACCAGTGTCTTACCTCTGCCCAGCCTCCTGCCTCTGTGAAGGTGAGGTCTGTGCACTTTGAAAATGAACACCGCTGAATCAAATCCGTTTGAACATGGCGTCTGATCAGCAAAGCTGGTGGAGAGCACCTGTAATAAAAAGGACGAGAAAAAACACATTCAGCTTCTTTTAACTGTTTTATTTACTGAAATAAACGGATTTTAGTCCAATAAACCCAAAGAAATAGCAATAAAACCGTGTGTAGCTGATGTTTTACTTGGTTTAAATTCATTTAAAGCCAAACTACTAACTCTTAGTTAGCTAAGCTACATGTTTGACCATATTTGTAAGAAAAACAGCTGTTTAAAATCTTCCCCAATTAAAGCAGAACTTACCTGCAGTAGAACGAGAAGAACCCCCAGCCGTACACTCCTTAAAGTCTCCATGTAACAGAAAATAAACCGAATAATCCTCGGAAATCCCCTCTCTCTGCTCTCCTCAGAGCTGGAACTCTTCCCCAGGCTAAATGGAGGAACTGCGAGGCAGCAGGTAACTAGCACAGTTTCTGCACGTGACGCAACCAGGTGACCTCGCCCATCCGCCTCGCGCTGACCAAGTATGGGCACAGGTTCTCTAGGCTCCTCCCCCAAAACTCCAGGTAAGACCTTCTCCGAGTATCTCCCAGCTCCTTCTGCTCCACCACCTGCTGAAGACTGATCTAACCTGCAGAAACGAGACGAAATGTATATTACTACTGTATATAAATACTTTACTACTGTTCTTAAGTACTAAAATACTGTATTTGTGTCTACAGGAGTATAAGTTTTACTTCACTACTGTACTTAAGTATTAAAATACTGCATCTGTATCTCATAGAATGTTACTTTTACTTCTACTCCTACTTTTACTATCTAATGGAGTATTGTTTTTACTTAAGGACTGTACTTAAGTACTAAAATACTGTATCTGTATCTACTGGAGTATTACTTTTACTTCAGTACTGTACTTAATTATTAAAATACTGCATCTTTATCTCATGAAGTATTACTTTTACTTCTACTCCTACTTTTGCTATCTACTGGAGTATTGTTTTTACTTAAGGACTGTACTTAAGTATTAAAATACTGCATTTGTATCTCATGGAGTGTTACTTTTACTTCTACTCCTACTTTTGCTATCTACTGGAGTATTGTTTTTACTTAAGTAATGTACTTAAGTACTAAAATATAGTATCTGTATCTATTGGAGGATTATTTTTACTTCACTACTGTACTTAAGTATTAAAATACTGCATCTGTATCTCATGGAGTGTTACTTTTACTTTTTCTATTGTTTTTTACTTAACTACTGTACTTAAGTACTTAAATGCTATATCTGTTTCTACTAGAGTATTACTTTTTGCTTTACTACTGTACTTTAGTACTAAAACGTAGTATCTACTGGAGTATTGTTTTTACTTCACTACTGTACTTAAGTACTAAAATGCTGTATCAGTATCTACTTGAGTATTATTTGTATTTCACTACTGTACTAAAGTACTAAAATACTGTATCTGTATCTACTGGAGTATTATTTTTACTTCACTACTGTACTTAAGTACTAAAATGCTGTATCTGTATCTACTTGAGTATTATTTGTATTTCACTACTGTACTAAAGTACTAAAATACTGTATCTGTATCTACTGGAGTATTATTTTTACTTCACTACTGTACTTAAGTACTAAAATGCTGTATCAGTATCTACTTGAGTATTATTTGTATTTCACTACTGTACTAAAGTACTAAAATACTGTATCTGTATCTACTGGAGTATTATTTTTACTTTACTACTGTACTTAAGTACTAACATGCTGTATCTGTATCTACTAGAGTATTATTTTGACATCACTACTGTACATAAGTACTAAAATGTTGTATCTGTATCTACTAGAGTATTGTTTTTACTTAACTACTAAGTACTAAAATACTGTATATGTACTCATATTGGAGTATTATGTTTACTACACTACTGTACTTAAGTACTAAACTACTGTATATGTATCTACTGGAGTGTTTCTTTTTACTTTACTACATATTTTGGATGAGTTTAATACTTTTACTCTGATATTTTTTTATGTGCTGAATTGTTATTTGTTACAATTATAAAAATGTTAGAAATCATTCTGAGCCCACATAATCTTTCTTTTCACTGCTTCTGTAACAACTACATAACAAAATATTGTACTTTTTTAGTACTTCAGTACTACATTTACTTACTTGATACTTAAGTACAAAAATGTAAAATACTTTATTACTTTTATGCTTAAGGTTGGAGCTTAAAAAACCCTTCAACTTCTTGATTGAGCACTTGTACTTTTACTTAAGTCTGAAATACATGTCTGGAAGTGAGGTAAGTGAAGTTTACCTATTTATTAGTGGTCAATTAATAAAACAAAAATCAGATTAATCCCAGCATTTTGTAATTAATCACAAGGTTTATCTTTTAAAGATTAAGCTTTTAATAGTGCATATTTAAATAAAATTAGAACATTAGAACATTATTCTGTTATTTAATCATAAATAAAATCACAATACATTTTTTATGTATTTATTTCTCTGCAGTTTTGTAGTGGGACAAACATAATAATGGAGTAGGATTTAGACCTGGCAAACACACTAGAGTAGAGCTACAACTACTCTACTGCAACAACTAATCAATTAAATCAGTTGGAAACTAATTTAATAATTGATTAGTTAATTCTACAGTAAGTTGCAAGCATTAGCATTTTCCCTTCCACTTTAAATATGGCAGCTCCAGCAGCAGATCCAAATCAAGCTGTAGTTTACAACGTTACAAAAAGTTCTATTTTTTCCCTCACTTTTTATCAGTTTTATTAGAGCTTATTTGAGTGTTCAAATAAGACATCTCACATGCATTAAAAAAAATAATCATAATAATTTGACACACAGCAGAATGATGGCAAGTTTGTTTGTTTATCTTTAGTTTAGTCCTAGTGGAGGTCCAGACAAGAGCTGGGCGATATGGTAAAAATACCTGTATCATGAGATGAATCACAATATTTACAATATTTTTTTTTTTATATTTAAAATGATACTCAAAAAATATAATCAAAATGTTCTATAACTTATCCTAAACATTACTAATTACTCTCTCTGTGATTGAAAGCTAATTAATTTGTTAATTTACACTGAAGATATCCACAATATACTCAAAAAAAGTATATTCTGTATCCCACTAACAGAATATATCTCAAAATGCCCACCTCAGTTCAGTTTTGTCTGTGCTGGATCATCCTATCTTCTCCTTGAGAATACCATCCTCATCCTCATGAGTCGATCTATAGATGAGCTACAAAATCCAGCAGCAGAAAGTTTGTCTCAATCAGAGGATCAGACTGAATGAAGAACTGAACTGAAACACTCTGTCTATTCTGACTTTGCTCCTCAGGCTCCTCCTCCATTCCCAGGCCAAGCGTCCAGAACCACCACTGACTGTTTGTGTTCTTAGCAGTGGATGCAGCACAAATCCCTCTGATATTGCATGAATATAATGAACAGCAGGGTTTCTCTTAAATAAAAAGAGCAGCTAAAGCCCTGAGCACTGCTTACTTAACGTACTGTTCATATGAGAGGAAATTAATGTAGAAATAATTATTATATTAAATTATATTATATTACTTTTTAAACTAATATGGCCTACCTGCTGTTTAAATGCAAGCAAATAACACCAGATACTATGTAAAGAGGACAAGATACTAAGTGGTGAGCACAAGATACTATGTGGAAATCACCATATGCGGTATAGTGAGGACAAGATAGTCAGTGGTGAGCACTAGATACTTTGCGGAAAACACCAGAGGCTACATAGTGAAGACAAGATACTAAGTAGTGAGCACAAGATACTATGTGGTAAACACCAGATGCGGTATAGTGAAGATGAGATACTAAGTGGTGAGCACTAGATGCTATGTGGTATACACCAGTTGCGATATGAGGACAAGATACTACACTAAGTGGTGAGTACCAGATACGATGTGGTGAGCACCAAATATTATGTGGTACACACCAAATGCTATATGATGAAGACAAGATACTGCACGGTGAGCACCTGATACTATATTGTAAACACCTGATACTATGTGGTAAACACCAGCTATATAGTCAGGACAATATACTAAGTGGTGGGTGAGCACCTGATACTATGTGGTAAACACCAGATGCTTTATAGTAAGGACGAGATACTATGTAGTAAGCACCAGATAACCACCAGTGTAGTAAGCACCAGGTAACCACCAGTTACTTTGTAGTGAGCACCAGATACTATGTGGTAAACACCAGATGCTATGTAGTGAGGACAAGATACTATGTGGTGGGTGAGCACCAGATACTATGGTAAGCACTAGATACTAAATGTTGGACACCAGAAGCTCTCAGATATGTACCATGTACTATGTGGTGAGCCCCACATAAAATGAGGTAAGCCCCAGAGACTAACATGTAAAAACAACTGTTTACTGCCACATACAGTAACATCTGGTGCCCCTTACATAGTATCTGGTGCCCCTCACATAGTATCTGGTGCTCACCACATAGTATCTGCTGCTCACCACATAGTATCTAGTGCTCATTGTACCAAGTCAAGGAGTGATCAGTCTGCTCAGTGTCAGGTGAAATTCAAGTCCTGTCTAGCCTAACTTTGCTCTCAGGGCTCCTCCAGTCTCAGGTGAAGCCCTCAATGATCACAGCTCCTCCAGGAAAATCTCTGACAGACTGATTTAACATCATTCTTGTGATTTGGTTGCGTTTATTTTGTCTAGTATTCGCTTAAACTCGCCGAGATACACCAATACAATCTGACATCTGATGCTTATTACTCAATTCCACCTTAAAAAGTGAAGCAGTTCATTTTAAATAATAAGTTAAATACTTCCACATCACATTAACACTGCCTTATTTAATGTTTTCATTCCACCTTAAACAGTGAAGCAGTTACAGGTGCTTGGGCTAAACTGCTGCACTCTTTAAGGTGGCAGAATAAAGAACTGCATTTTCTTATTTTCCTTCTATGCCAGTTTAAGAACTGCAGCTGTTACATAATTAGTGTTTGTCAGAGGAACTATAACTTAGTTCCGCTGGAATAACTATGACGTTTGTTATAGTTATTCCACCTTAAATTCTACATCTACCTGCTTAAACACAATCATATTCACATGAATCTCCAGCATGAAATGAAACTCTGGTACTTTAAAGCAGTAACTGTGTGAGGAGCAGTCAGTCTAGAGACAGAAGATAGATGTGATTGGGGATTACATTTCTCTTATATCATTTTAACTACATTTTATCAGCTTCAAAACTTTACATTTTGTCAGGAGGGACAGTGTTGTGCCAGTTCACAGCTTTTCTAAACTAGTTCAAGTTCACTTCATGCATGCTCAAAGTGAACAGTTCACGTTGAAAGTTCACAATTTTAATTCTGAACTAGTTCAAAGTTCAGTTCATTTTACTTTTTTTGTGAGATATTCAAATAGATACTTTTTTTCACACTACAAGCTAGAAATCACTATACGTTCTTTGAAACGGCTCATTGTAGACATTTGATCATGACACTGCGATTGTGGGTTTCTTACCAGCTGATGAAAATGTTCATAAGGAGAATCGGTGTCTGTCTCCCTGCATCACTTCCACTAGACATTTTTTTTTAAATTGCAGAACCAGGTGCATCATTTACAGTATTTAAAAAGGAGAATTTAAAGATGTGTAGGCCTCCACATGGGATGAAGCTGACTGGAGGAAGCTGAAATAGTCTAGTCCAGGGGTTCTCAACTGGTCTTAGCCCAGGACCAGTCGCGGCCCACTTTTATGGAATAGAACGCAAGCAAACTTATTTTTTAAAAATGGCCTTAAAAATCCATTTTAACATACATATGCAAAGTGAATTTACTAGTATTTCTTTAAGAAACTGAGGAGGAACATGACAACTAAATGTTTGCATTACATTACATTACATTTGGCAGACGCTTTTGTCCAAAGCGACTTACAATAGTCAAGAACAAAATAGAAGTTAAAGGTAAAACATTTTTTAGACAGGGCTTAAAGGAGGTCGAAGGGAAATAAAGGGATAGAGAAGTGAAGGAGGGGAAAAAGGAAATGAGGTTAGAAGTAGTTAGTGTGTTAGAGGTGTTAGGAGAGTAAGTGCTCTTTGAAGAGCTCTGTCTTCAGGAGTTTATTAAAGATAGCGAGAGATTCTCCTGATCTGGTAGTGGAAGGTAGTTTGTTCCATCGTTGGGGAACTCTGTATGAGAACAGTATAATATGTATAAATGTATAAAAGTTACAATAATAAAATTAAAAATCAAAACTGTGCAAAATAAAAGAGGATACACAATAAGATATTTCATTAGTAACTCCCTGCCTCTCTTTTTCCCCCAATATAAAAGACAAGTACAAAAAAGCATTATCATTATAATAATTATTATATATTTTTTATGTTTTTTTTTTTTTTCAAGCTGTCTGCGACCTACTCAGAACAAGTCCGCGACCCACTTTTGGCTCCCGACCCACCAGTTCAGTTGAGAATCGCTGGTCTACTCTATCTTTGCTGATAACTGAACGTGTTACAGGCTGCTGTACACAAGGCTGCTCACAGGATCTCAGCAGTTGGTTGATATTTGCTATAACTGAAAGACACTATTCATGCCTGTGCTCTCCTCCCTCAGCGAGAGAACCCACAGTCTGTTCCCGTGGGACGGCCGGAGAGTGGAGCTGTGAGAGGCTTTATCCTTTCCCAGATTCCAGCGATTGATTTTTGTGCTGCCACTCAGCAATCCGGCTGTGTGTTAATCCTGTTTATTGCATAACAAATGTAACTTATTCTGTATTTGTTATTTAGTGAATGTCTATTATCTTGTCTGTAAATCAGAAACAGGGATGTTTAAAGCCATTGCTTTGACCTTTGCATGTGTTACTAACAATTGATTTTAAGCTTTTTTGACTTTGTAAATATAAATAAGTCTATTTAAGTACAACAAGGGTTGGACAATGAAACTGAAACACCTGGTTTTAGACCACAATCATTTATTGTCCCGACGGACAGTTCTGGTGGAAACAGGAGAGTTGAGGTGCACATTGAATTCTGCCGTGATTTGGGCAGCCATGGTTTTATGTTTTTTTGGATACAACATCCCTTTCAGACAGCTTCCTCTTACAGCGTCCACAGTTAATCCTGTTGGATGTGGTTGGTCCTTCTTGGTGGTATGCTGACATTACCCTGGATACAGTGGCTCTTGATACATCACAAAGACTTGCTGTCTTGGTCACAGATGCTCCAGCATGACGTGCACCAACAACTCTGGTATGTCACCCATAATGTTGTGTGCATTGCAATATTTTGAGCAGAACTGTGCTCTTACCCTGCTAATTGAACCTTCACACTCTGCTCTTACTGGTGCAATGTGTAATTAATGAAGATCGGCCACCAGGCTGCTCCAATTTAGCCATGAAACCTCCCACACTAAAATGAAAGGTGTTTCAGTTTCATTGTCCAACCCCTGTATCTACACAAATAATTTAGTGCAGTCTAGTTACTTGAGAATTTCACATAAAATTATATTATGCACTACTTGGTGTTTCTTTGTAAGTGTTTGTCGTCGAATACATTTGTAAATTTGAGTCTAAATGCCAAAGTACAATTTACAACATTTTACGTCCTTACTGATAACAATCTTAAAATATTTTTAAGTCAATGCTAATTGGATTTATGCTGATGTTGAGTTAAGTGTTTTTAATCACTGTTTTAACTTTTATTTAATTTTAAACTGAACTGGAGTGAATGTTGGACTGAATGGTGGGTCACTAGTTTCACTCTGGTTTGATTGATTTGCTGAGCAGAGCTTTTCTGATGGAGTTTTTTTTAAAGTTTAATCCTGATGGAGTGTACACACTTATAAGTGTTCAACTGATGTATTGGTGTATTTAGAAATGGGCACTAGCTTCTGACACTGATAACAACACAAACGGAAATTTCTTAACCCTGTTCCAGCCATTAATTATCATTCATTTGTCAACGAGCCATTAATTCAATGTACTCTATCAGGGCAGGCCACCATACTCTAATCCACAGCCACACTGACCGTCATCCCTTGTTCCTCCATATTTACTCCTAATCATTTAAAACAACTCAGTATATACTTGCTACACCATGGCATCCTCCTAGCAACACCTTAGCAACCAACCACTTTTTTTTATAACAACCAACTAGCAACAGCCAATCAATCAACCCCTTAGGAATGGCGTAGAAACACATTAACAACCATTACAATGCATTAAAATACTGTAGCAACCACTTAGCAACATTTTAGGATCCAATAGGAACCACTTTAGCTGCGCAAGCTGTTTTTTTATGATATTTAACAAAAATAAATTATAATATTGTTTAATATTGTTAGATATTCCTCATGAATTACCATGAAGTGTATTAATCTTTTCTTAACTCAATAAATAAATGTGATTTTAAATGTGATTTTTATATTAAATTGTGATGTTAAAGAAGTTATTGGGGGATCTCAGATGTTTGAACACAGCTCTGATCTGGAACACTGTGGTGAAGATGACTGCACAGTCTTTCCCAGCACAGCCTGTTGTTCTTTAGCTTCTAAAAGCTCTTACTCATCAGACTGCATCCTGTGCGCTGGTTGGTTATTAGGGTATTAATAATGCAGCAGTGTGTTTCAGCGCCCATTTATGCACAGTGTCCATTTCCTCATACCACGAGCAGAATAAACAAATACCTGGACAATGCTGGCTCTGTATTAAAGCACCGCTGCTGCACTGTTTTCTAAGGCAGTAGTTAAGAGAATATTACATTTACTAGATCTTCCAGCCATATGTGTAGCACAGGACCTGGTATGTTTATTCATATGTTTTGAAAAGGTAGCAGAGATATTGGATTAGACAGTAGATTTATTATCTAAACTTCTTCATCTCAGTATATCATTATATTTTATTCATTTAACTAAATAATGACTCATGTTTAATATTTTATTGGATTATGTGAATTATGTTAATGTCAGGTTTTCCAACTACCAAGAAAACCATTACTTTGGATTTCCCCTGTGTTATGTTTTTGTTGAAAATATTTATTATTTTCATAATAATTCTAACAACAAAATACACTGCCTAACCAAAAAAGGTTACCACCATAAAAAAAGGTCATACACTCTAATATTTAATTGGACCACCTTTAGCTTTGATTTGGACGTGCATTTACTGTGGCATCGTTTCAATAAGCTTCTGCAATGTCACAAGATTTATTCCATTCCAGTGTTGCTGGACTAATTTTTCACCAAGATCTTGCAGCAGCATTGATGATGGTAGAGTCTGACCACTGCACAAAGCAGCTCTTCTCCATCCAGCACATCCCAAAGATTCTCAATGAGGTTAAGGTCTGGACTCTGTGGTGAACTCTCTCTCAATCCATGTGTGAAAATGATGATCTCATGCTCCCTGAACCCTGAACTCTTTCACTATTCCAGCCCCATGAATCCTGGCTTTGTCTTATCTTGGAATATGACCGTGTTCATCAGGGAAGAACAAATTATTCCATTGATGGAATAACCTGGTCTATATTCAGTATATTCAGGTAGTCAGCTGACCTCATTCTTTCAGCACATACTGTTGCTGAACCTAAACCATATTTTTAGCCTTCTGAAAACGTTAAAGCAGCTTTATGCTGCACAGATATATATACGCTGGAACAAAGAATTTACTTTCTTGCTCAGGCATCAGTGGCTCTGGCCAATCAGAGGAGACAATGTGCTCACGTGGCTTATTAGTGCACATTTTAATGTGTTTATGTCCAAATAAACAAATTTGATCAGCTAATCTGGATCATCGACACTAACTACAGGTGTAAAAACGGCCTTTTTTACTCAACTACATACTAATACACTAGTACTGTGATCCCCTTATCACCATTTGTGCAATATGTTTAATGTGCAATATTTTCTCACCTTTTAATCTACTATTTATTTGATATTTATTCACTGTTCCTCTTTGTGCAATAATACTGGACACCCCACCATAATCAAATCTTTATGCACTAGATGTATATATATTTTTTATCCTTTACTATTAATATATTTTTAAATATCTTTATATATTTCCTGTAGTTGACCTGTAGTATACATAGCTTTATTATTATTTGTTTATATTTTTTCCTGACCTTTTTCTCTGTTCTTTCCACAGTACTGCTGCAACATTGTAAATTTCCCCATTGTGGGATTAATAAAGGATTATCTTATCTTATCTTATCTTATCTTAGATCTTAGATATCTTAGATATTTACAATGAAGTTTAAAAGTTTACTCTATCCAATTTATCATGCATTCTTTATTCCAGCGCCCTATGTTGGCATTTAATTAACACCACTAATATAATAAATATAATAGCATTTTACATTTCTTACAATTGTTCTTTAATTTACATTTAAATATCCACTTTAAAAACTTGCGTCTTAAGAAGATCAAGTGCGAATAAATTGCAGTTAATCACAGAATATTGCCATAATTCAGCTTTTTTTTCTTTTAATCATTTTTACCACTAGTAAAAAGCTAAACAAACGAAAATATTGCAAAAGCTGAATTTCACAATTACCCACTTGCTTCTTGTGAAACTCTAAATAAGGCCTGGCCAGTTCCTCATAAAGAGGAAGATGGTGATGATTTTTAGGGATTTTTTTTACTTAGATGGTGAACTCTTGACTTATCGCATCCTGGGTATTTCTTACATCATTCTGAAGCTCACAGTGACATATTTATTATTAGACTGAAATATTACTACAGATATTAGAGAGTAGGCCAGTGACTGTCCAGTGTATAGCAGAACTGACCCCTGAGGCTAAAGATGAACTCAGCTCTGTTGTTTCTGTGTTTGTACTGTAGAAGGATCATGAGTTTTCAATGTGATCGCACCCTCATTATCACTGTACAGCAGCCTGACTCTACAGCTGAATGGAGTTGCTTATTTCCACCCCTCGCAGCTCGTGACAAGGGAAAAATCCTTTATTACAAATTGGAGAAATAACCACTAATTACATTATAAAAGAACTTTATACACTAGTGTAATATATAGTAGTTCAATGTGTGGTTAATAATGGTGCTCTGTTTCATGGTTTTCTGCATAAATTTGCCATAAAATCTATGATCAGGAGATCGCTGGTTCGAATCCTGATTATGTAGCTTGCCATCCGCTACTGGAGCCCTGAGAGAGCACAAATGGCCTTGCTCTCTCTGGGTGGGTACAGTAGATGGCACTTTTTCCTCTTATCACTCCTAGGGTAATGTAGATCAGCACGAGGCATCTGTGAGCTGATGTATCTGAACCGCTGAGTCGCTGAGCTTTCCTCCGAGCGTTAGCGCTGTGATGCTACTCAGCGGCAATACTGCATCAGCAGCAGTTCAAAAAGAAAGTCTTCACCCTCTTTGTGTTGGGGCACCACTAGTGATAGGGGGAGTCCTAATGAGTGGGTAGGTAATTGGCCATGTAAATTAAGGACAAAATGGGAAAAAAATACAAAGAAAAAAAATGCCATAAAATGTAATCTGATCCTCATCCAAGTTCGAGATACAAATGTAATGTACCAAAAATA